>NC_135987.1:2026195-2178503 GCF_053455715.1 Rhinoraja longicauda | reverse complement strand
TAACGTCAACATCATCAATATTACACTCGACCTCCCGCGGCGACCAGTGATCACGGAAGGCCTCCAGAGCCCGTGGGCACCGCGTGTTCCCTCTCTGGGGACACGTGGGCACGGGCGTAGGCCCGGTAAAGGGCAGGCAGCTGACTCCGGTACGGCCCTCAACTACCCGCTGCCTAGACCCGCGAATGGCCATCTTGGCCAGGCCCAGGAGCAAACCAACAGGGAGACCCCCCACCCCTCCCTCCCCGACCCTCCCCCCTCTGTAATGGGTGACCAGATATCAGGAGCATGGGGCTGAAATGCAGCCAAACCTTGAGGAGCAGCCCCTTCAGATACTGTGATGGAACTTGGGTGCCATGAGTCACACAGCACTAAGTCAGGTTTGGAAACCCACCTTGTTACTGGGAGAACGTGCAAACTCCACACAGACAGTCCCACGGTCAGGATTGAACCCTGGTGGTTAGTGATGGGGGCAGTGGCTCCACCAGCTGTACCACTGTGCTACTCATGCAGGGATGGGAAGGGTAGACATGGGGAGGGGTTCCCTGACTGAGAACCCAGAACCAGGGACCACAGACTGACCTCTACAGGTGCTCCATAGAAAGCATTTTATCAGGATGTATCACAGCCTGGTTTGGGAACAACTCCATCTGAGAGCAAGAAATTACAGCGAATTGTGGACGCAGCCCAGACCATCACACAAACCAACCTCCCTTCCATTGGCTCCATCTACACCTCACGCTGCCTCGGCAAGGCCAGCAGCATCATCAAGGACCAGTCTCACCCCGGCCACTCCCTCTTCTCCCCTCTCCCATCCGGCAAGAGGTACAGAAGTGTGAAAACGCACACCTCCAGATTCAGGGACAGTTACAGACAACTGAACCATGCCTTCACCAATCTACCTCATTGGAGACCACTGGGCTACCTTTAATCGGACTTTACTGGACTTTATCTTACACTAAAGACGATTCGATATTTTGTATCTGCACACTGTGGATGTGTAGGAAAATAACTGCAGATGCTGGTACAAATGGAAGGTATCACACAATGCTGGAGTACTCAGCGGGACAGGCAGCATCTCTGGAGGGAAGGAATGGGTGACGTTTCGGGTCGAGAGCCTTCACCCGGTGAAAGAAGGGCAGGAAGAAGGGTCTCGACCTGAAACGTCACCCATTCCTTCCCTCCAGAGATGCTGCCTGACCCGCTGAGTTACTCCGGCACTGTATCTGCACACTGTGGATGGCTCGGTTGTAATTCCGTGTAGATTCACGATTCTCCGCTGACTGGTGACCGCGACACGAAAGCTTTTCACCGCGTGGGAAGGAACTGCAGATGCTGGTTTAAACCGAAGACACAAAGTGCTGGAGTAACTCAGCGGGTCAGGCAGCGTCTCTGGAGAGGAAGGGTCTCCACCCCGAATCGTCACCTATTCCCTTTCTCCAGAGAAAACACTGACCCGCTGAGTTCTGTGTCTTCTGTGTTTGTGAAAAGCTTCGCCCTGTTGTTCAGTACACGTGAGAATAAACTTAACTCAACTCAACTCAGTGGTCAGGTTGTTCAAGACAGGTGAGAAATGCCGGGACTGCGAGGCTGGAGAATGGGTGGGGAGCAGGGAGAGGAGAGGGACTGACACAGTGAGAGGGACACAGGGGGGTGGGGGAGGGACACAGGGGGCGTGGGGGGAGGGACACAGGGGGGTGGGGGAGGGACACAGGGGTGGTGGGGGAGGGACACAGGGGGGTGGGGGAGGGACACAGGGGGGCGGGGGAGAGGGACACAGGGGGGTGGGGGAGGGACACAGGGGGGTGGGGGAGGGACACAGGGGGGTGGGGGAGGGACACAGGGGGGTGGGGGAGGGACACAGGGGGGTGGGGGAGGGACACAGGGGGGCGGGGGAGGGACACAGGGGGGTGGGGGAGGGACACAGGGGGGTGGGGGAGGGACACAGGGGGGGTGGGGGAGGGACACAGGGGGGGGCGGGGGAGGGACACAGGGGGGGTGGGGGAGGGACACAGGGGGGCGGGGGGCGGGGGCACTCCACCCCACAGGCGCCGGTCGGCTGAGCAGCAGAGCCCACAGCGCGGCTCCTTGTCCGGACCTGCACCGGACCAGCACACCCACTCCGCACCCACCCACCCCGCCCGGACCCCGCACCCACCCACCCCGCCCGGACCCCGCACCCACCCAGCCCGGCAGCGCACACCATGATCTACACGGTGACGGTCGCCACGGGTCTCCAGTGGTTCGCGGGCACGGACGACTACATCTACCTGACGCTGGTGGGCACCGAGGGCAGCAGCGAGCGCACACTGCTCGACAAGCCGCTCTACGACGACTTCGAGCGCGGAGCGGTGAGACCCCCGATCCCGGGTAGCGCGGCCCCAGAGCTACACCCCCCCCCCCCCCTCTGCACCTTCACCCCCCCCCCTCTACACCTTTACCCCCCTCCCTCCCTCTACACCTCCCTCCCTCTACACCCCCTCCCTCTACACCCCCTCCCTCTACAACCCCTCCCTCCCTCTACACCCCTCCCTCCCTCTACACCCCCTCCCTCCCTCTACACCCTCACCCTCCCTCTCTCTCCCTGCCCCCGATTTCACTTCCTCACCCTTGACCCCCCCCCCCACACCATCCCACCTCTCCTCTCCCCTCCCACCTCATCCCCCCTCTCCCATCTCTCACCACCACCACCACAATTACTTGGTTGTTTAGTTATAGTTTAGTTTAGTTGTCATTCCAATCCTTGCAGATCATGCAACGAATGGGACGGAACAGAGGTGCCTCCGGGAACCACAGCTGCAAAACATATAGGACAGGGGATAACAGTGCAGTACAATACGATACCTCACAGTACAATTAGACAGTACAATACACATAGACAGGGGATTAAAGCATGTAAACGGTAAAAGGTAAAGCATTTAACCTAGAGTTTGAAGCATGTAAACGGTGAAGTTAAACCATCAACGAGAGCAGGTAAATTATTGATTGCCCATTAAATGAGATTATAAAGTGCAGAGTGGTAGGTGAGGTGCTATCCCCCCGAGTCAGGTTCAGTAGGCGAACAGCCTGAGGGGAAAAGCTGTTCCTGAAAGACAGAGGGTTGTGGTGGAAGAGTGTTATTCTGGCTGGACGTCTGTGACCTATTCTGCAAGGATCTGTGCTGGGGCCTCTGTTAATGTAAACAACGTGGTATATATAAACAACATGGTATATATAAACAGCGTGGTATATATAAACAACGTGGTATATATAAACAACGTGGTATATATAAACAACGTGGTATATATAAACAGCGTGGTATATATAAACAGCGTGGTATATATAAACAGCGTGGTATATATAAACAACGTGGTATATATAAACAACGTGGTATATATAAACAACGTGGTATATATAAACAGCGTGGTATATAGAAACTGGTATATATAAACAGTGTGGTATATATAAACAGTGTGGTATATATAAACAGTGTGGTATATATAAACAGTGTGGTATATATAAACAGTGTGGTATATATAAACAGTGTGGTATATATAAACAGTGTGGTATATATAAACAGTGTGGTATATATAAACAGTGTGGTATATAGAAACAGTGTGGTATATAGAAACAGTGTGGTATATAGAAACAGTGGTATATATAAACAGTGTGGTATATATAAACAGTGGTATATATAAACAGTGTGGTATATAGAAACTGGTATATAGAAACAGTGTGGTATATATAAACAGTGTGGTATATATAAACAGTGTGGTATATATAAACAGTGTGGTATATAGAAACAGTGTGGTATATAGAAACAGTGTGGTATATAGAAACAGTGTGGTATATATAAACAGTGTGGTATATATAAACAGTGTGGTATATATAAACAACATGGTATATATAAACAGCATGGTATATATAAACAGCGTGGTATATATAAACAGTGTGGTATATAGAAACAAAATGGTATATATAAACAGCGTGGTATATATAAACAACTTGGACATAAGTGTAGATGGGTTGGTTAGTGATTTTTCAGACAACACCAACATTGGAGGTGTTGCAGACAGGGAGGACGGCTGTCAAAGTATATCGTGGAGTAACTCAGCGGGACGGGCAGCATCCCTGGAGAGAAGGAATGGGTGATGTTTCGGGTTGAGACCCTTCTTCATACCCATCTTGATCCCAAACGTCACCCATTCTGCTCCAGAGATGCTGCCCGTCGCGTTGAGTTACTCCAGCTTTTTGTCTCTATCTTTGGTTTCACCCAGCATCTGCAGTTCCCATCTACACAAGGTATATCGTGGCCTGTAGATCAGTTATGGGTGCCAGATACATTTAAATCTGAACAAGTGTATGTTACACTTTGGGAGATTGAATGTAAGGCAAAAGTATACAGTTAATGGCAAGACCCTTAACAGCATTGAAGTGCAGAGGAATCTTGGGGTCCAAGTCCATAGCTCCATGAAGTGGCAATGCAAGTGTAGAATGGTAAAGAAAGATCAGTCTGAAGAAGGGTCCCGACCCAAAACGTCACCCATTCCTTCTCTCCCGAGATGCTGCCTGACCCGCTGAGTTACTCCAGCATTTTGTGTCTACCGACGTGGTAAAGAATGACATGCTTGCCTTCATCTGCCAGGGCATTAAGTATAAGAATCTGTACGTCATGTTGCAGCTTTATAGGACTTTGGTTCGGCTGCATTTGGAGTGTTATGTGCATTACTGGTTGCCCCATTACTAGAAGGATGTGGAGGCTTTGGAGAGGATGCACATGATGTTTACCAGAATGCTGCCTGGATTCGAGGATATTACCTATGAGAAGAGTTTGGACAAACTTGGATTGTTTTCTTTGGATCAATTTGTTTGAGGGGAGAACAGATAGAAATATATACAATTATGAGAGGCATAGATAGGGTAGACAGTCAGAACCTATTTCCCAAGGTGAAAATGTCAAAAGAGAATGGTGACGCAGTGGTAGAGTTGCTGCCTCACAGCGCCAGAGACCCGGGTTCGATCCTGACTACGGGCGCTGTCTGTACAGAGTTTGTACGTTCTCCCCGTGACTGCATGGGTTTTCTCTGTGATCTTCGATTTCCTCCCACACTCCTGAATTTCGTCCAATTTGGATGACAATAAAGCTATCTTGAATCTTGAATCTTGAAGACGTGCAGGTTGGTAGATTAATTGGCTTGGTCTAAATGTAAAAATGTAAAATTGTCCCAAGTGTGTGTAGGGTCGTGTGAGAGTGCGGGGATCGCTGGTCGGCGCGGACTCGGTGCGCCAAAGAGCCTGTTTCCGTGCTGTATCTCTAAACTAAACTAAACTAAAGTAGATGCCATGGCTTTAGGATGAAAGGGGCAACGTTTGGAGGAGATGAACAAGTTTTTTGCAGAGAGAGTAGTGGGTCCCGGGAACATGCTACCCGGGTGGTGGTGGAGGCAGCTGTGACAGTGGCATTTAGGCTTTCAGGTGGGCACATGGGTATACAGGGAATGGAGGGAAAAGGACCATGTGCAAGCAGAGGAGATTGGGGATACCCAGCGTGGCTTTGTGCCACCCAGCGTGGCTTTGTGCCACCCAGCGTGGCTTTGTGCCACCCAGCGTGGCTTTGTGCCTGGGGATATCAGGACTCACTAACTTGATTGAGTTTGTTGAGGAGGTGTTATGGAGGATTGGGCGGGCGGTTAGCTTGGGCGGGCGGTTAGTTTGGGCGCTTGGTTTGGGCGGTTAGTGCACATGAGATTCGGGGCAAGCTAGTTAATTGGATACAAACTTACCTTAAAGATAGGAGACAGAGAGTGGTAGTGGTGGTGGTAGAGGATTGTTTCTCAAACTGGATAGGGTCCAGAGGAGGTTTATGATAATAATACCGGAGATGAGTGGGTTAATGTTTGGGGAGCGTTTGATGGCTCTGGGTCTGTACTCGCTGGATTTAAAAGGATGAGGGGAATCTCTTTGAAACCTACCAAAGATAATGAATGGCCTAGATGCTCCCACTACTGGAAACATCCACTCCATCTAGCCATTCATTATTTGGTAGATTTCAATAAGATTCCCTTCATCCTTTAAAATCCATCGAGTACAGGCGCAGAGCCATCAAACGCTCCCCAAACATTAAGCCACTCATCTCTGGGATTATTCTCATAAACCTCCTCTGGGCCCTATCGAGAGCCAGCACATCCTTCCTCAGATATGGAGCCAGAATCTGCGCACAATATTCCAAATGTGGTCTGACCAGCACCTGATAAAGCATTGGCATTACACCCTTGTTTTTATATTCTAGTCCTCTCGAAATAAATGTTAGCATTGAATTTGCCTTCCTTAGTACTGACTCAACCTACAAATGAACCTTTTGGGAATCCTGCACCAGGACTCCCACATCTCATTGCACCTCCAATTTCTGAATCCTCTCCCCATTCAGAAAATAGTCTGGGCCTTTATGACCTCCACCAAAGTGCATGACTGTGCACCTGGGTCCATGTGCCACTTCTTGGCCCTGTCTCCCAACCTATCCGAGTCCTTCTGCAGAGTACCCCTGCTGCCTCAAAACCACCTGCCCCTCCACCTATCATCACATCATCCACAAACTTGGCCACAAAGACATCAATCCCATTGATGTTGTTACATTTGTGGATGACACTTAAATTGGTGGTACGGTGGACAGTGAAGAAGGGTATTGAAACTTACCATGGCACCTTGATCAACTGGACCATAGGCCAAGGAATGGCAGATGGATTTTAATTAAGATAAATGCAAGGTGTTGCATTTGCATAAGACAAACCAGGGCAAGATTTGTGCAGTAAATGGTAGAAACTTGGGGTGGGTGAGAGAACAGAGACCAAGGGGTGTGGCTAGAGCATAGCTCCTTGAAAGGTAAACATAGAAACATAAAAAGTAGGTGCAGGAGCAGGCCATTCGGCCCTTCGAGCCTGCACCGCCATTCAATATGATCATGGCTGATCATCCAACTCAGTATCCTGTACCTGCCTTCTCTCCATACCCTCTGATCCCTTTAGCCACAAGGGCCACATCTAACTCCCTCTTAAATATAGCCAATGAACTGGCCTCAACTACCTTCTGTGGCAGAGAATTCCACAGATTCACCACTCTCTGTGTGAAAAAAAACGTTCTCATCTCGGTCCTAAAAGACTTTCCCCTTATCCTTAAACTGTGACCCCTTGTTCTAGACTTCCCCAACATCGGGAACAATCTTCCTGCATCTAGCCTGTAAGAATTTTGTAAGTTTCTATAAGATCCCCCCTCAATCTTCTAAATTCCAGCGAGTACAAGCCGAGTCTATCCAGTCTTTCTTCATATGAAAGTCCTGCCATCCCAGGGTAGATGGGGTGGTGGAGAAGGTGTTCGGCATGCAGGTCTTCATTGCACAGAGTCATACAGCATAGAAACAGGTCCTTCTGCCCTACTTGCTCACAACAACCAACTTGTCCCACCTTCTTGCATTTGGCCCTTATCCTTTTAAACCTATCCGACCCATGTACCTGCCCAAATGTTTCTTAAACATTGTGATATTATCTGCCACAACTACTTCCTCTGGCAGTTCATTCCATGTACCTTCCACACTTTGGGTAAAAAAATGTGTCCCTCAGGTTCCGACTAAATCTTTCCCCCCTCACCTTAAACCTATGTCCTCTGGTTTAGGGTATTGAGTAAAGGAGTTGGGACATAGGTAAGGCCACATTTGGAGTATTGTGTACAGTTCTGGTCGCCCTGCCATACGAAGGATGTCATTAAATTAAAAGACCATAGATTTAAGATGAGAGATGAAAGATTTAAAAGGGAGGTGAGGGCCAGCTTTTACACACGGTGGGTGTCAGGAATGAGCTACTAGAAAAAGTTGTATAGGAAACAAAACTGCAGATGCTGGTTAAAATCGAAGGTAGACACAAAATGCTGGAGTAACTCAGCGGGTCAGGCAGTATCTCGGGAGAGAAGGAATGGGTGATGTTTCGGGTCATGACCCAAAGGGTCTCGACCCAAAAGGTCACCCATTCCCTCCCTCCCGAGATGTTGCCTGACCCGCTGAGTTACTCCAGCATTTTGTATCTACTAGAAAAAGTTGTACAGGCAGGTACAATGATGGTACTTAAAAGACTCTTGGACAAGTCCATGGATAGGATGGGGCTGGAGGGACATGGGCCAGGTGTAGGCAAGTGGGAAAAGTTCAGTTAGGCAACTTGGTCGGCATGGATAACTTGGGCTGAAGAGCCAGTTTCGGTGCTATGAAGGTCTATAACTCTGATCACACACGAGATAATAAAAAATATCCCTTAATCTCCTATAAACCTCGAGGGATTACGAGTCTTACCTGGAGAACCTTACCTTGTAACTCGACTCTCTTGTCCCGGTTATCACTCCACACTACATCTAACAGGTTCAGCTCCATTTCCCTGAGGGGCTCCTACTGTGATTTGACCACAGTTCTCTGCAGGTGTAACATAACCATGTGCATTGCAGCCGTCTTGAAATGAAAGGCAACAACCTCGGCCTCTGTACCGAGCATTATATTTGTGCACTGGCCTCAATGCCTGCACCTTGCTACTCTAAATTTCTCTGCTCCATCTCAGTTTTTAGCTGGTTACTGTTTAAACTACAGATCGGACTTGATCTCTGTTCTGCACTTCATCAAACTCACTAGATCACCATTTTATAACCTACTGCTCTTAACTGAGCCATTAATTGTGCCAACTAGCTTGAATACATCAAGCCTATATATCTACCTCTCTATTAGATTCAGTTTCTGATCAGTTTATTGCCATATCACCCAAGTGCAATGTAGTTCCTTGTTTGCATGAAGCGTGCATAATCAACAGTATGCATGATAATGAGAAATACCACAGATAAAATACAATGCAAAGCATCCAATGGGGCAAAGATCATGGTGCAATCTGATATGCTGTAGAAACTCTAAAGTGCAATAGCAGAAGAACTGAGTGAGGTTAAGAGTAGTCAAGTCAATTTTATTTGTATAGCACATTTAAAAACAACCCACGTTGACCAAAGTGCTGTACATCAGTTCAGGTACTAAGAACGAACATACAATGGCACACAAACATAACAGCACATACATAAACAGTTCACAGCGCCCTCTCAGAGGGCCTCAAACGCTAGGGAGTAGAAATAGGTTTTGAGCCTGGACTTAAAGGAGTCGATGGAGGGGACAGTTCTGATGGGGAGAGGGATGCTGTTCCACAGTCTAGGAGCTGCAACCGCAAAAGCGCGGTCACCCCTGAGCTTAAGCCTAGACCGCGGGATAGTCAGTAGCCCCAAGTCGGCCGACCTGAGGGACCTGGAGATAGAGTGGTGGGTTAGAAGAGTTTTGATATAGGGGGGGGGGGGGGGGGGCAAGCCCGTTTAGGGCTTTGTATGTGAATACAAGGAGCTTGAAGTTGATTCTTTACTGTACTGGGAGCCAGTGGAGAGAGGCCAGAATCGGGGTGATGTGGTCACTTTTACGGGTACCCGTCAGGAGTCTCGCTGTGGCATTTTGGACCAATTGCAGGCGGGACAGGGATGATTGGCTGATCCCAGTGTAGAGGGAGTTGCAGTAGTCTAGGCGGGAGGAAATGAATGCGTGGATGATTTTTTCAATGTCCTCAAATTGGAGGAATGGTTTGATTTTAGCTATGGTACGCAGCTGGAAGAAGCTGGCTTTTACCACAGCGTTGACTTGCTTGTCAAACTTTAATGCAGAGTCAAATATCACGCCAAGGTTTTTGACATGCGGTTTGACTAGGGAGGATAGTCTTCCAAGGCTGCCTGTTGTCGTTTTGATGGAGTCGGGGGACGACGACGAATAGGATGACCTCAGACTTGCTCTCGTTTAGTTGAAGGAAGTTCTGTGCCATCCAACATTTTATGTCCTCAAGGTAGTACATGAGGCTGATTAAATTTGACCGGTTGTTGGGTTTCAGGGGGAGATAAAGCTGTGTGCATTCCACATAGCAGTGGAAAGAAATGCCGTGCCTTTGAATGATTTGAGTAACAGGAAGTCTGTGTTTCTGTACGGATCCACAGGGGCCAGAGAAGAATCATTTTCTGAACAGTTTAAGGGTGTGCTCATTAGCCCTATCCGTGACAAAATATTATCCCCAATTCCATTGTGTAATTTTTGTTAACAGTGATATATGAGAACCTTGGAGAATGCTTTTGGGATTTCCATCTTGAGAAAATTCATGGAAACTCGCTGAAATAAAACCTACAATGCCAGCCCAAAATATTTAACTAGACTTGTTTGACTTGACTTGACCTTAGCAGGACTGATCAACCCTGATTTCTCGAAATGCACAGTCATTCTCTGAGCAACAGATTCTAGTAACCTGTTGCAAGCTTTTTGCATGAATTGAATAATTTCCTGATGTGTTTCTGCTGCTGTAAATGAACAGTGATGCAACATTTTCCTAGGGTTGTAGGTAAGGTCATAGTCTTCCCCCATGGAAACAGGCCCTTCAGCCCAACTTGCCCATGCCAACCAGCATACCCCATCTACACTAGTCCCATCTGCCTGCGTTTGGCCCATATCCCTCTAAACCTGTCCTATCCATGAACCTGTCTAACTATATCTTAAACGTTGCGATAGTCCCTGCCTCAACTACCTCCTCCAGCAGCTTGTTCCATACACCCACCACCCTTTGTGTGACAAAGTTACCCCTCAGATCTTTTACCCTGCACCTTAAAACCATGTTAGAGGATCATCACAGCAGTATCTGTGTAAGAAAATAACTGCAGATGCTGGTACAAATCGAAGGTATTTATTCACAAAATGCTGGAGTAACTCAGCAGGTCAGGCAGCATCTCAGGAGAGAAGGAATGGGCGACGTTTCGGGTTGAGACCCTTCTCGACCCGAAATGTCACCCATTCCTTCTCTCCTGAGATGCTGCCTGACCTGCTGAGTTACTCCAGCATTTTGTGAATAAATACCAGCAGTATCTGTGGGTCCCTAACCTCCATCTTATCATGGTTCGAAGTGGGAATCACTGGATTCTGGACATTTTATCTCTCTTTAACCTTGTTAGTTATTCCACAGCGTTTAATTTCAGCGCTGTTTTTGTTCAGTCTTTCACTATCTCCATTAACATACAGTCACTGCTAACAATGATGATTCTTGACGAGAGAATGCAATGAACTTTAAGTGGAACTTCTGTCAACTGGAGCCAGGTGCACCTTAAAACCCACAGCAAATTTCCTATTCTGTTGAAATTCCAGATAAAAAAATTGGTCCAGTCCTGCAGAGCTATATCCAAGAAATTTGTTCCACACCACCTTTTGTTGGGTACTGCAATAGCGATGGAATGATCACACAAAGTCATACAGCAGGGAAACGGGCACATCAGACCACCTTGGCATTCTGGGCTAGTCCCATTTGTCTGCATTTGGCCTATTGCCCTCTAAACCTTTCCTATCCATATATCTGTCCAAATGTTTTTTAAAAGTTGGAATTGTATCCACTACGATAGCTTCCCCTGGCAGCTCATTCCAGATGTGAACTGCCCTCTGAGTGAAAAAGTTGCCCTTGAAGTCCTTCTTAAAAGCCCAGTTGACCCATTCTTTCATCATATGTCAGTCCCGTCATCCCGAGAATTAACCTGGTGAACCTACGCTGCACTCCCTCAATAGCAAGAATGTCCATCCTGAAATTAGACCAAAACTGCACACAATACTCCAGGTGTGGTCTCACCAGGGCCCTGTACAACTGCAGTAGGACCTCCTTGCTCCTAAACTCAAATCCTTTCGCTCTGAAGGCCAACATGACATTTGCTTTCTTCACTGCCTGCTGTAGCTGCATGCTTACATTCAGTGACTGATGTACAAGCACACCCAGGTCTCGTTGCACCTCCCCTTTTCCTAATCTGACACCATCAGATAATAATCTGCCTTCTTGATCTTGCCACCAATGTAGATAACCTCACATTTGTCCACAGTATACTGCATCTGCCATGCATCTCCCCACTCACCCAACCTATCCAAGTCACCCTGCAGCCTCATAGCATCCTCCTCGCAGCTCACACTGCCACCCAGCTTTGTGTCATCCGCAAACTTTATAGATGTTACATTTAATTCCCTCGTCCAAATCGTTAATATATATTGTAAATAACTGGGGTCCCAGCACCGAGCCTTGCGACACCCCACTAGTCACTGCCAACCATTCTGAAAAGGACCCGTTAATTCCTACTCTTTGCTTCCTGTCTGCCAACTAGTTCTCTATCCATGTCAATACCCTACCCCAATACCATGTGCTGTAATTTTGCACAGTAATCTCTTGTGTGGGACCTTGTCAAAGGCCTTTTGAAAGTCCAAATACACCACATCCACTGGCTCTCCATTATCCATTCTACCTTGATCCTGATCCCAACCTCAGCCATGACCCCCGACCCTTACCCTGACCCTGACCAGCAGGGCAGAGCAATCTAGGCTGGTGTGTGGGGTTGCAGGAGGTCAGACACTTCTGGGAAAACCAAGACTGTGGTCTTGGTGTGTCAGAAGGAACGGCAGATGCTGGTTTAAACCAAAGATAAACATAAAAAGCTGGAGTAGCGGGTGAGACAGCATCTCTGGAGAAAAGGAATAGGTGATATTTCGGGTCGAGACCCTTCTTCAGACTGAGAGTCAGGAAAGGGAAATGAGAGATATTGACGGTGATAGAGAGAGATATAGAACAAATGAATGAAAGATATGCAAAAAAGGAACAATGATAAAGGATGCCGCCATTGTTAGCTGTGGGCTAGGTGAAAACGAGTTCCAGACAATGAAAGTCAACAAGACGACTTTGAAACTAGTACAACGACCTGGGTGATGGAGGGACGGAGAGAGAGGGGTTGCAAGGGCTACTTGAAGTTAGAGAAATCAATATACCAATAAGAGAAATCATACCAGTGGTTTGAATATTGATTTCTCTAACTTCAAGTAATCCTCACTATGGTACTGCAGAGTGGTCAGGACGAGCCACTGTGGGTGAGTTGTGTACGCTTCTCTCCGGTGATGGGGAGTTGATGCCAGTGTCACTGAGAGCAAAGATCCTGCCACAATCCTAGAAACACCTGCACAGGGCTACACCTGGGGGCAGCCTGTTTCAACAGCACCCACTTGTGGAAATGTGTGAACAAATTTAGCTCTACTTCCAACGCAGGAGAAGTTTCCCCTTATGGTTAAGGATGTGAGAGCATTAGTTGCTGCAGACAGTCAAAGCAAAGTGAGCTGGGAGTCAGGGAGGGGCTGGAGGGAACACGACTCGTCACAAACAGTTCACTCTGCTGAGGATTTGTCCATGAAGAGAAACAACTGATGAACAATGACAAAGAGCAGAGAACAGTACAGCACTGGGACAGGGCATTCTGTTGTGATATTGCTGGGACTACTTTGTTGTATCCCAAGGACTACTTTGTTTGCCTGTGTAGTAATGTGTATATAAGGGATTGGTGTGATTAGGTGGTCACTCTGGTTCCAGGTGGCCACGGAATAAACAGCCTGGAGTTAAGCTCCAGCATTGTAACCTTTTTAAACACGTGTACTCGTGGTCCGTCCAGTCTCAACAAAGGTACAACAGGTACCGGACCACGAAGTACAACACATTCGGCTCACAATGTCTGTGCTCAACATGACGCTAAGATAAACTTGTCTCCTCTGCCTGCACAGGATCCATATCCCTCCATTCCCTTCATATCCAGGTACCTTTCTAAAACCTCTTAAATACCACTGTTGTATCTCCCTCCACCAACCCTGGAGGCCCGTTCCAGGCACCCATCACCCTCTGTGTAAAAAATAACTTGCCCTGCGCATCTACTGTAAACTTTGCCCCTCTCACCTTAAAGCGATGCACCCTCGTCTCAACCATTTCCAATTTCTGGACCAAAGGCTCTGGCTGTCTACCCTTTCTAAGCCGCATAATTTTATATACTTTTTACCAGGTCTGCCCGTAACCTCCAGAGTTCCAGAAAAAAACCATTCCAACTTGGTCCAACCTCTCCTTCGAACTAACACTCTCTAAATCTATGAGAATATCTATGTTCTCCAGAGATGCTGCTTGACCCACTGAGTTACTTCAGCACCTTGTGTCTGTTTTTGTAAACCAGCATCTGCAGTTCCTTGTTTGTAACCTGCAACTCTTGCTGCACATGCAGGGAAGCGTGGTTCAATGTTTGTATCTCTACATGTTCCCACCTTAATTCAGTCTAAGTGCAGGCAAAACGTCTCTTCATGCTTTGAAGGAAAGTATGGAAGTTGGAAGCTGGTGCAATGTTCCTGCATCCCATCCTCCTGACCGCTTGCTGCCACTAACTCTGTTCTCTGCCTCCCACAGGTGGATTCCTACGAGATGACTGTGTTATATGACATTGGGGAGATCCTGTTGGTGAAGATCGAGAAACGCAAATACTGGGTGCACGATGACTGGTACTGTAGATACATCACCATAAAAGCCCCCCACGGTGACTATAAGGAGTTCCCCTGTTACCGGTGGATTGCTGACGACAAGGAGATCGAGTTACGGGATGGGAAAGGTTAGCACCAAACCTTTGCGCTAACAATATAAGCAGGGTACTGATTGTGCATGACCAGCCATGATGAAGGTGAATGGAGGCGCTAGCTCGAAGGGCCGAATGGCCTACTCCTGCACCTATTGTCTATAAGTAGGCCATTCAGCCCCTCTAGTCTGCTCTGCCATAAAACAAGATCTTTGCTCCAACATCTCTCTCCTGTCTGTTCCCCAAACCTTTGACTCCCCTTTCAACAAAAACCTGCATCTCTCAACCTTCAGTACATTCAATGACTCTCACTCAGCAGAATTTCAAAGCCTCTAATGAGAGAAGGAAGCCCTCCACTTCCGTCCAAATGCTCTGTGTATGTTTATGTTTACTATAGTCACATTGAATCGAGGTGAAGTGAAAAGCTTTATTTTGTAAAAATCCAACAAATCAGATAATACTCTGTGAAATACAATCAAGACAACATTAAGTACAATAGATAAAGCGCATTGAAAGATAGAGAGGGAAGAATATAGTTCTCAGCATTGTAGCACAACAGTTCCAGAGACAAAGTCCAATGTCCGCAATGAGGTAATCGGACAGTACCCTGGCTTATGGAAGAACGTTTATTAGGAGCCTGGTAACAGAGGGACACAGCTGTTCCTGAGTTTGGTGGTACTGTTTATTCTGAAACTATTCCAGATGCCCTGGGTCCATTAACATTGTCATCTATATTAACGATTTGGATGTGAATACAGTTAGTAGGATTAGTAAATTGGCAGATGATGCCAAATTTGGTGGTATAATGGAAATGAAAGAAAGTTATTGCAGATTACAATAGGATCTAGAACAACTGGGAAAATGGGCCAGGGAATTATATTTTATTAAGTTCAACTCAGACAGAACTTGCGCAGTGAAATGGCAGGGCTCTGGAGAGCATTGGAGAACATAGAGGCTGAGGGGTATAGGTACACATTCATGAAAATGGCTACACCAACGGGCAGGCTGGTGAAGAAGACGTTTGCCACTCTTGCCTTCATTGGTCAGGATATTCAGTCCAAGAGTTGGGACATCATGTTACAACCTTATAATACATTGCTGAGGCCACGGTCATGTGCAGTTTTGTGTGCAGTTCTGCTGTGGAAAATATGTCATTCAGTTGGAAAGGGTGCAGAAAATATTCAATGTTAGTTTGATTTTTAGATTTAGAGATACAGTGCAGAAACAGGCCCTGCGGCCCACCGGGCCCGCGCCGCCCAGCGATCCCCGTACACTAACACTATCCTACACCCACTAGGGACAATTTTTACATTTGCCCAGCCAATTAACCTACATACCTGCACGTCTTTGGAGTGTGGGAGGAAACCGAAGATCTCGTTGAAAACCCACGCAGGTCACGGGGAGAACGTACAAACTACGTACAGACAGCGCCCGTAGTCAGGATCGAACCTGAGTCTCCGGCGCTGCATTCGCTGTAAGGCAGCAACTCTACCGCTGCGCCACCGTTGAGTTTGAGTTTCTCAGGAGAGGACAAGAACCTTTCCCCCTGAAGCCTAGGAGGTTGAGGGGTGACTTTATAGAGGTATATAAAATCTTAGATAGACACAAAAAGCTGGAGTAACTCAGCGGATCAGGCAGCATCTCTGGAGAGAAGGAATGGGTGACGTTTCGGGTCGAGACCCTTCTTCAGACGTGAGGGGCAGAGATAAGTTGAATAGCTGCAGTCTTTTTCCAGGGAAATGGAAGTTTAAAACTAGAGGGCATAGATTAAAAGAGAAAGGGGAAAGATTTAAAAGGGATTTTCAATTTCACTAACACCATTTCCCCGGAAATGTGATTTAATTAAATTTCTCCCTCTCACCACATCCTGTTCTTCTACATTTATGTAAGGTTCCTCTTTTGTGAAGACAGAATCAAAAAATTATTTCATTGTTCCACAGCATAAATTCTCTCAATTCTGACCAGAAGGAACCTACGTTTGTTTTTCATGAATCTGTTTCTCTCTTCACCTATTTCCAGGTTTTTATAAGCTAGGAGAGAGTTGTTATGTTCTCTACAGGCTTGCTACCATTCTCTCCTTCATAAACAACCCTTTCATAAGGTCATAAGGTCACAAGGTCACAAGGAATAGGAGTAGAATCAGGCCATCAGGTCTACTCCACCATTCAATCATGGCTGATCTATCTCTCCCTCCTAACCCCATTTTCCTGCCTTCTCCCCTTTACCTCTGACACCCGTACTAATCAATAATCTATCCATCTCTGCTTTAAAAATATACACTGACTTGGCCACCACAGCCTTCTGTGACAAAAAAAAACAAATTCATTTCTCCTCATCTCCTTCCTAAAGGAATGTCCTTTAATTCTGAGGCGATGACCTCTAGTCCTAGACTCTTCCTTTAGTGGAAACATCCTCTCCACATCCACTCTGTCCAAGCCTTTTATTATTCAGTATGCTTCAATGAGATCGCCCCTCATTCTTCTAAACTCCACCGAGTACAGGCCCAGAGCTCACAAACGCTCATCATACGTTAACCCACTCATTCCTGGGATTATTCTTGTAAACCTCCTCTGGACTCTCTCCAGAGCCAGCCTTACCAGCACCTTATAGAGCCTCAACATTACATCCTTGTTTTTGTATACAAGCCCTCTTGAAATAATTGCCGGGGTTTGAGTTTGCTTTCTTTACTACCAATAGACAATAGACAATAGGTGCAGGAGTAGGCCATTCGGCCCTTCAAGCCAGCACCGCCATTCAATGTGATCATGGCTGATCATTCTCAATCAGTACCCCGTTCCCGCTTTCTCCCCATACCCCCTGACTCCGCTATCCTTAAGAGCTCTATCTAGCTCTCTCTTGAATGTATTCAGAGAATTGGCCTCCACAGCCCTCTGAGGCAGAGAATTCCACAGATTCACAACTCTCTGACTGAAAAAGTTTTTCCTCATCTCTGTTCTAAATGGCCTACCCCTTATTCTCAAACTGTGGCCCCTGGTTCTGGACTCCCCCAACATTGGGAACATGTTTCCTGCCTCTAATGTGTCCAACCCCTTAATAATCTTATACGTTTCGATAAGATCCCCTCTCATCCTTCTAAATTCCAGTGTATACAAGCCTAGTCGCTCCAGTCTTTCAACATATGACAGTCCCGCCATTCTGGGAATTAACCTAGTAAACCTACGCTGCACGCCCTCAATAGCAAGAATATCCTTCCTCAAATTTGGAGACCAAAACTGCACACAGTACTCCAGGTGCGGTCTCACTAGGGCCCTGTACAACTGCAGAAGGACCTCTTTGCTCCTATACTCAACTCCTCTTGTTATGAAGGCCAACATTCCATTGGCTTTCTTCACTGCCTGCTGTACCTGCATGCTTCCTTTCAGTGACTGATGCACTAGGACACCCAGATCACGTTGTACGTCCCCTTTTCCTAACTTGACACCATTCAGATAATAATCTGCCTTCCTATTCTTACCACCAAAGTGGATAACCTCACACTTATCCACATTAAACTGCATCTGCCATGCATCCGCCCACTCACACAACCTGTCCAAGTCACCCTGCAACCTCATAGCATCTTCCTCACAGTTCGCACTGCCATCCAGCTTTGTATCATCTGCAAATTTGCTAATGGTACTTTTAATCCCTTCATCCAAGTCATTGATGTATATTGTAAATAGCTGCGGTCCCAACACCGGGGCTTGCGGTACCCCACTAGTCACTGCCTGCCATACCGATTCGACTTGCAGATTAACTTTTTGGGAATCCTGCACCAGCATTCCCAAGTCCCTTTGCACCTCCGATTTCTGGATTCCCTCCCCATTTAGAAAATAGTCTACGTCTTTATTTCTCCCACCAAAATGCATGATTCCACACTTTGCTACACTATATTCCATCTGCCACTTCTCTGCCCACTCTCCCAACCTGTCCAAGTCCTTCTACAGTCCCTGTTTTCTCTACACTACCTGCCCCTCCACCTATTTTCGTATTATCCACAAAGCCTTCAATCCCTTTGTCCAACTCATTTATATACAACGTGCCGACCCTTGCAGAACTCCACTAGTCACTGGCAGCCAATAAGAAAAAAGTCCCCTATATTGCCACTCTTTGTCTCCAGCCAACCTGCTATCCATGCTGCCGTCTGCCCTTTGATACCGTGGGCTCTCATCTTCCTAAGCATCTTCACGTGTGGCACCTTATTTAAGGCATTGTCCTTTCATCGTCCTTTGCTGAATTCTAAACAGATCCCAACTCTTAGGTTGTAGAATTAGGGAACTGCAGATGCTGGTTTACTAAAGGACACAAGTGCTGGAGTAGCTCAGCGGATCAGACTATCTCTGGAGGACATGGATAGATTACTTTTTGGGTCAGGGTGTTTGTTCAGACTTTTTAGATCTTGTTTGTGCAACAAGAAGTGGTCAATTGATAAGAAGAGCACTTTGATGGTTTACTCAAAACTAGAGTGTTCCATTTCTTCAAAGGAAACTGAGGCTGTGAAGATAGAGATAGTTGTGGTTGATTAAGAAAGCACGCTGAAAGTTTAATGACAAAATGCACAAATTGTGGCTGACAGGAGAAATTAAAATAATATTACATCAAAAGAAGTATAAAATTACCAGAAGCCACTGAGAACCATGAAAGTGTGATATAACAATGAAGGACTGTGTGAGAGAAGGTGGAGTAGGGTTGCCAACTGTCCCGTATTAGCCGGGACAGGCTATATCCCGTATTTTGGGCTACGGGGCTGCCCTTGTCCTGTATTAGGCCCGGACGGCGACGTAAGCCTGGACACTGTAGCCCAGGGGCCGCTGTAGTCCCGGACTGTGTAGGCCCGGGCACCGCCTAACAGAGGTTGCGTAGCAAGCTGCCCCCCGGCCCGGGTGGCGCCATTGGTGGAGCGGGAGCAAGTGGCCACTGGCTGGGTGAGGTCATGTGGGGCGCGGGACGGTGACGTCACCCTTTGTCCCTTATTTGGGAGTGAGGTAGTTGGCAACCCTAAAGTGGAGCAGCCTAATGAGAAATAGAAGAATTAAGAACGTCCACAGATATGGAACCAGGGGGAGGCACAGCAGTAGAGCTGCTGCCTCACAGCACCAGAGTCCCAGGTTCAATCCTGTTCTAAGATGCTGTCCAAGTGGAGTTTGCACGTTCTCTCTGTGACAGCGTGGGTTTCCTCCCGTCTTCTGTTTCCTCCCATATCCCACAGAAGTGCAGATTGGGTGGTCCCAAGTAGGTTAATTGGCCGCTGTAAATGCCCCTCGTGTGTAGGGGATGGATGAGAAAGTGGGATAATCAAACTACTGTGAACGGGTGATCGATGGTCGGTGTGGACTCAGTGGCCCAAAAAGACTGTTTCCATGCTGTATCTGAGAATCAAAAAGGACTAATATGGGGCCCACACAGGCAGTGTAAGGAGAAGTTGTAATGGGAAATAAGGATATGGCGGAAGAATATGTCCAGCTTCATAAAAACACAAAAGAATTGTCAGAAATACCAGAGACCAATGATTCTAGAAAATGAGGAACTGAAGGAGATGGCGGTGTCAAAAAATAGTACTGGGGAAGTTGATGAGAGTGAAAGCTGATAAGTTCTAAGAAACCCTTGGTCTACAACCCAGAGTTTTAACGCGGCAAGCTGTAGAGATGTTGGTGCTCTGGATAACATTGTATAAAGTTCTGCAGATTCTCAAATGGTTCCTGCAGAGTGAAGGGGAGCAAATGTGACTAACGTCTTATACAACTGCAACATCCAACTTCTATACTCAATACTCTGACTGATAAAGGCCAATCTGCCAAAAGCCTTTTTGACCACCCTATCTACCTGTGACTTTACCTTCAACGAACCATGCACCTGTACTCCTAGATCCCTCTGCTCTACAACATTCCACACAGCCTTACCATTGTATAGGTCCTGCCCATGTTAGACTTCCCAAAATGCAACGCCTCACATTTCTCTATATTAAATTCCATCAACCATTCCTGAGCCCACCTGGCCAATCGATCCAGATCCTGCTGCAATTTTTCACAACCATCTTCACTTTCTGCAAAACCACCCATTTTTGTATCATCTGCAAACTTGCTAATCTTGCTGTGTACATTCTCATCCAAATCATTGATACAGATGTCAAACAATAACAGGCCCAGCACCAAACCCTTGAGACACACCAGTAGTCACAGACCTCCGGTCCGAGAAGCAACCTTCCACCATCACCCTCTGCTTCCTTCCATGGAGCCAATTTTCCATCAATTCAGCTTTGTCTCCTTGGATCCCTTGCGATCTAACCTTCCAGAGCAGCCCGCCATGCGGAACCTTGTTGAATGCTTTGCTGAAATCCATGTACACAACATCTAGAGCTCTTCCCTCGTCAATCTTTTTGGTCACATCTTCAAAAAACTCTCTCTAGTAAATTTCCAACTACAGATGTTAAGCTCACTGGCCTATAGTTCCCAGCCTTTTCCCTGCAGCCCTTCTTGAATAGAGGCACAACATTTACCACCTTCCAGTCTTCTGGCACCTCTCCTGTATTTAATGATGACTCATAAATTTCAACCAGGGCTCCCGCAACTTGCCACAGTGCCCTCGGATATATCTGATATATCTAGAGATATCTGATCTCTCTAAACTAAACCAAATCTGAGGGTAAGATACAAAAGCAAGTTATTTAATCAATGGGAAATGTTAAATGGTGGTGTTCAGTGAGGTACAAGAAAAGGGGACATAGAACACAAAAGGTTTCCATGCTATATAGAGTCACAGAGTGATACAGCGTGGAAACAGGCCCTTAGGCCAACTTGCCCACACTGGCCAACATGCCCCAGCTACACTAGTTCCACCTACCTGCATTTGGCACATAACCTCTAAACCTGCCTTAAGGATATTATGCTGATAGCAAGTTGTACTGCAATTCTACATGGCTTTGGCAAATTCCCTCATTCAGTAGTATGTGTCGAAGATAGTCACAAAAAAGGGTCTCGACCTGAAACATCACCCATTCCTTCTCTCCAGAGATGTTGCCTGTCCCGCTGAGTTATTCCAGCATTTTGCGTCTATCTTTGGTGTAAAGCAGCATCTGCAGTTCCTTCCTACACAATAGTGTGTGTGGTCCTGATTCTGTCACCTGAGGACATACTTGGTGACTAGCCTGTGTAGATCCCTGAGGTGAAGGAGTTGACACAACAAGATCATTAGGATGGGCCTGCACTGTAGAATTTGAACAGGTAAGCGGTCATCTCATTTAAGCCATAGAAGATTGTGCGAGAGATTGACAGACCCTGAGGATTGTTACTGTAATGGTGTAGCTTTAAAGGACTTTGGGGAGGCCACGTTTGGAGAATCATCTCATTACTGGAAAGATTTTGGAAAGGGCGCAGAGGACATTTATCAGAATGATGCTTGGATTAGGGAATATTAGCCACTGGGTTGGACAGACTTAGATTAGAAACATAGAGACAGAAAATAGGTGCAGGAGTAGGCCATTCGGCCCTATGAGCCAGCACCGCCATTTAATATGAACGTGGCTGATCATCCCAAATCAGTATCCCGTTCCTGCTTTCTCCCCATATCCCTTGATTCTGTTGGCCTTCAGAACTCTATCTAAATCTCTCTTGAAAACATCCAGTGAATTGGCCTCCAATTGGGGGGTTTTTGGAATGCCAGAGGTTGCGGGGAGACCTGATGTAAAATTATAAGAGGCATAGACAGGGTAGACAGTCAGAACCTATTTAGCCGGATGGAAAAATCAAATACAAGAGGCAATAGATTAATGTGAGAGAGGAAACGTTTAAAGGAGATGTGTAGAGTATTCCATGTGTGGATAAAGGAGTATTTTACACAGAAAGTGGTACCTGTAATGTGTTGCAGGGTGGTGGAGGCAGAAACAATTGTGGCATTTAGAGACTTCTGGATAGGCACCAGGATGCGGGAAATGGAGGGATATGGATAAGGTGCAGGCAGATAAGATTGGCTGTGGCATCAGGTTCAGCACAGACATTGTGGGCCGAAGGGCCTGTTCCTTTGCTATACTGTTGTACATTCTGGTACGGTAGACAGCCAGTATTGAAGTCCCCCGATCCTGAACCAGCCCATATAAATTTCTGTTGCAGCCTTGTGGGCCAGCTGGTGGAACCTCTACTTCACAGTGCCAGAGAGCCCGAGCTCAGTCCTGACTTTGACTGCTGTCTGTGTGGAGTTTGCACGTTTTCCCCGTGAACACGTGGGTTTTCTTTCTCGTCCCAAAGAGGTGCAGCTCAATAATTGCATGGAGCTGGCCCAAATGGCCTCTTCCTGTACTGTAGTCTTGAAGCATAACACTGCGTTAGGCAGCGGGCTGTCTTTGTTCCAATCGTGACATTAAATGATGGAGTGGGGAGCAACAGTGGGAGTAGGAGGTATTAGGAGACATCTACTGTCGATACCGTTCCACTCCAGATCCAACACCCGCCGAGCAGCTCCATGAGAGGTTGATGCCGCTGAAGGAGGGAGAGGGGTGGCACAGTGGCGCAGCGGTAGAGTTGCTGCGCGACGGCGCCAGAGACCGGGTTCAATCTCGACTACGGCTACCATCTGTGTGGAGTTTGTACGTTCTCCAAGTGACCGTGTGGGGTTTCTCTGGGCGCTCCGGTCTCCTCCCACACTCCAAAGGCATACAGGTTTGTGGGTTGATTTGCTTCTGTAAATCTTCCCTCATGTCGTATAGGTGATCGCTGGTCGGTGCGAACACGCTGGGCCGAAGGGCCTGTTTCCACGCTGTATCTCAAAATTAAACATAAAAGGGGGCTTCCACACTGGGAACCATACCATACTTCTGCTCAGTCACAAACCACCTCACTAATCTAAAACGTTGTATTGTTGCTCTGAAGAAGCATCTTGTTGCTCTGCCTTAATCTTACTCGTTAAGATTTACTTTTACTTGTAAATCTTAACGAGTAAAGATTTTACTCTTTTACTCGTAAAAGACCGAGTCTTATTCGGACTTGAAAAAGACCTTAACTCGTTTTCTGCAAGCTTGTCCTTATTAGATTCAAGAGCGTTCGAAAGGTACATGTTTGCAGCAATGCGAGTCTCTGCCTCTTGAGCTGAGAAGTGCGTGGCTCAGTGGACCAGATACAGATCGGTGACAAACTCTGTGCCACTGCTCACAGAGATCACACACCATGAGTCGGACACATTCAGTTTAGATCTGGTGGACTAGGAACAGTGGGTAGTGGTTTTCACACCGGATACGGTAGAAGGCGTGGGATGTGTGAACACAGCATGAGACAAACACTCTCAGATCTTGGGCGATACACCTTGCTTCTTCTGATCCTGGAGGAGTTGAATCAGATGGTGCAGAGAGAGGGATCATTGTTCCTTGCCAACCCCTGCCCCTGCCACCCCTTTGTTTCCTTAACCTTTATTACAAATTCACAGTTTACAAAGTACTGCATTGATCAAGATAGACACAAAGTGCTGGAGTAACTCAGCGGGATAGGCAGCATCACTGGATAGAAGGAATGGGTGACATTTCGGGTCGAGACCCTTCTTCAGAGTATGAAGAAGGGTCTCGACCCGAAACGTTACCCATTCCTTTTCTCCAGAGATGCAGCGTATCCCGCTGAGTTACTCCAGCACTTTGTGTCTATCTTCAGTTTAAACCAGCATCTGCACACTTCCTACACACTACATTGATTAAACCTGCTGTTCCTGCAGTTTGCAAACATCGACCATCACATGACGGCATTGTCAGTCGTATCCACGAGCCCCAGCAGTGAATAGTTTAGTTTAGACAAACCGCGCGGACACAGGCCCTTGGGCCCACCGAGTCCGTGCTGACCAGTGATCCCCACACACTAACACAATCCCACACACACTAGGGACAATTTACAATTTTACCAAGCCCATTAGCCTACAAAGCTATATGTCTTTGGAAACATGGAACCATAGAAAATAGGTGCAGGAGGAGGCCATTTGGCCCTTCGAGCCAGCACCGCCATTCTTTGTGATCATGGCTGATCATCCACAATCAGTAACCCGTGCCTGCCTTCTCCCCATATCCCTTGATTCCGCTAGCCCCGAGAGCTCTATCCAACTCTCTTTTAAATTCATCCAATGAATTGGCCTCCACTGCCTTCTGCGGCAGAGAATTCCACAAATTCACAACTCTCTGGGTGAAAACGTTTTTTCTCACCTCAGTTTTAAATGGCCTCCCCATTATTCTTAGACTGTGGCCCCTGGTTCTGGACTCCCCCAACATTGGGAACATTTTTCTTGCATCTAGCTTGTCCAGTCCTTTTATAATTTTACACGTCTCTATCGGATCCCCCCTCATCCTTCTAAACTCCAGTGAATACATGCCCAGTCTTTCCAGTCTTTTCTCATATGACAGTCCCTCCATCCCAGGGATTAACCTCGTGAACCTACGCTGCACTGCCTCAATAGCAAGGAGTGTGGGAGGAAACCATAGCTCCCGGAGAAAACCCACGCAGGTCACGGAGAGAACGTGCAAACTCTGTACAAACAGCACCTGTAGTCAAGATCGAACCTAGGCCCCTGGCGCTGTGAGGGTCATAAGACCATAAGTGATAGGAGCAGAATTAGGCCATTTGGCCCATCAAGTCTACTCCGCCACTCAATCATGGCTGATTCATCTCTCCCTCCTAACACCATTCTGCTGCCTCTCCCCATAACCTCTGACACCCATACTCATCAAGAATCTATCTATCTCTGTCTTCTGTAGCAGAAACTCTACCGCTGTACACGTGCCCCCTGCTTAGCGTTCTCTCCCTGTGTTCACCATGTGCTCCTTCTCCAGGGACACGCAGGCACGGACATAGACCACGAAGAGGAACAGGCAGTCAACTGAGGCAGGACCCTCGACTGCCCACTGCCTGGACCCTTGAATGGCCATCTTTGCCAGGCCCTGGAGCAAACCGACAGGGAGATCATATCCCCTGCCCAAACTGACCCTCCTCGCCCCCCCCCCCCCCCCCCCACCACCATACTGGATGATCAAAGATCAGGATTGCGGGGCTGAAATGCATCCAGAGCTGGAGGAGCAGCCCCTCTAGATACCCAAACAGGGGCTGCAACTATCACACTCCATGTACACATGGTACACGAACTCTTGCAGCTGGCGGCAGGCGGGTCTGTGTACACGCCACTGTGTACCCGCACTGCGCTACACTTTGCACCCCAGGTTCCCGCTGTAAAGGGGAGGACTCCCTTGTGGAGAGACGTACACAGTGGACCCTCCCCGCGCCCCCTCTTACACTGGGAGGCTGGGACAGGACCGTGCTGGGGGAGCGTGGCGTTGCTGGAGTTCCTCTATCACTGCCTTTACCTCCAGGCCCCATTTTGTTGTGTCTTTGGTTTATTTTCTAATTGATTCAAAAATGGAAACAGCAACAAGGAACTGCGATTATAAGTATTATTCCAACCTGACCAAGATGGACGCCTGTCCCATGACAGCCGATTGGCTCATCACAGGCGCACCTCCACGGCAGCTGACACCATGTGGCCCGTCTCCATGGCAACCAGAGACTGTGCTCCATCACCGCGGCAACCGACACCATGTCCACCATCTCCACGAGTAATCTACACCATGTGGCCTGTCTCCATGGCAACCGACACAATGTGGCCCATCTCCGCGGCAACCAGAGACCGTGCTCCATTTCCGTGGCAACTGGTGCCATGTGGCCCGTCTCCACGGCAACCTGACACTAAGTGGCCCGTCCATGGCAACCAGGGACCGTGCTTCATCTCCATGACAACTGATACCATGTCCTCAATCTCATGAGTAATCTACACCATGTGGCCTGTCTCCACAGCAACCTGACACCATGTTCTTCGTCTCCAAGGCCACTCAGAAGAGAAGCAGCGTTAGGTCAGAGGAAGCCTGGGGCCCCTGCATCGGCGTGTGATGGCCCCCTTGCCCAGGCCCAGGTTCAGACCAGCGAGGAGGGCCCCAGACCCGGGTGCGGGCCCCTACTGGTAACTGAACACTTGCATCGGTCGGGAGACTGCGACAGAGACCCGATTTGTACTCACCCCAGAATAAATCAATGAGTTGCTTCTCAATACTGGCCAGCACAGGGCTCCATGGAGCGCAGGAGGATGAGTGGAGATCTTATAGAGGTGTACAAGATCATGAGGGGAATAGACAAGGTGAATGCACAGACTTT
The DNA here is from genome assembly GCF_053455715.1 of Rhinoraja longicauda. Taxonomy (NCBI): domain Eukaryota; kingdom Metazoa; phylum Chordata; class Chondrichthyes; order Rajiformes; family Arhynchobatidae; genus Rhinoraja; species Rhinoraja longicauda. The sequence continues at coordinate 2,151,882 of NC_135987.1, read as the reverse complement.
TACCCTGAGTAGGGGAATCAAGAACCAGAGGACCTAGGTTTAAGGTGGGGGGGCAAATATTTAATAAGAACCTGATGTGTCAGAAGAGGTAGTTGAGGCAGGTACTACAACACCATTTAAAATACATTTGGAAGGTGCATGGATAGTGTAGGTGCTGGTTTAATCTGAAGATAGAGTAACTCAGCAGGACAGGCAACATCTCTGGAGAGAAGGAATGGGTGACATTTTGGGTCGAGACCCTTCATCAGACCCGTCTGAAGAAGGGTCTCGTCCTGAAACGTCACCCATTCCTTCTCTCCAGAGATGCTGCCTGTCCTGCTGAGGTGCATGTATAGGACAGGTTTGGAAGGATGTGGGCCAAATGCAGGCAGTTGGGACGAGTGTAGATGGGGTATGTTGGTCGGGCTGGGCGTTGGGCCGAAGGGCCTGTTTCCACGCTGTATGACGCTATGAGACTATGACAAGAGTGCCGAATCGGCACCAGGCCATGGGGATCAGCCACTGGTTAACAACCAGCATGAGGCAGTCCTGACCAGGGTCCTTCCAGAACTGCCACTTTCCTCTCCAACTCTGGCCGGTTTGCAGACCAGGCTTCTTGGGTGGAGAAACAACGAACTGCAGATGTTTCTTCATTAAAAAAAGGACACAAAATGCTGGGGTAACTCAGCAGGTCAGGCAGCATCTCTGGAGGACATGGATAGGCGATGTTTCTGGTCGTGACTTCATCAAGGGTTCGAGGTGGAGCTTGGTTAGATTCCTAGAAAGAGGAAGTGCTCTTAGTACTGCAAAAAATGGCCGCATTCCCTCCAGCAGGGAATCCACCCACCACAGACCGACTGACCCAGAACAATCCTCCCAGTTCATTCGTCAGGAGGGCAGAGCAGCAGAGAGCTTGTAGCACTCACGCACTGTCGATGAGACATCACCATGACGACCTCATCATGGGCCAAAGCTGAGAGAATGACTGCCATGATGCTGTTCCAGGTGTGGAGTTCTGATTATCGGCGAGACCAAGTGCAGCTCGGCCATTGTTTTGCTGAACACCTCCGCTCAGTCCACCTGAACCTACCTGATCTCCCGGTTGATAAACACTTTAACTCTCCCTCCCATTCCCACACTGACCTTTCTGTCCTGGGCCTCCTCCATTGTCAGCGTGAGGCCCAGCGCAAATTGGAGGAATCACACCTCATATTTTGCTTGGGCAGCTTACACCCCAGCGGCATGAACATTGACCTCTCTAACTTCAAGTAACCTCTCTCTCCATCCCTCCCCCCTTCCCAGCTCTCCGACCAGTCCGACTGTCCTCATTTACATTTTATCTCTGTTTGCTTTGTCGTTACCTTCTCCCAGCTAACAATGATCTATTCTACATTTTACATCCCCTTTGTCTCGTTTTCACACCTTACCCTAGCTTATCTCTGTATCTCCCTTGCCCCCTGACTCAGTCTGAAGAAGGGTCTCGACCAGAAACGTCACCCATTCCTTCTCTCCAGAGACACTGCCTGTCCCGCTGAGTTACTCCAGCATTTTGTGACTACCATGACTACCCTGGCTGGCCCTCACATAGCCAAACCACCCAACCACCTTTGCAAAAAATGACTCCAGAGAGATGGATTAGAGTTGATATGGGCATCCCTGACACACTCATCTGCCGATATTGGGAGTGTGATGGAACAGTGGGGAGGGAAGTGAACTAAGTATCTAACCCTGACACATCCTATCTTGGGACTGCAACAAAGCAGCTTCACTCTGTGTCCAACCCGTCCGGTCCCTTCCCCAGGTATGTGTGAAGGGGTAGTGCTGAGGGAGCTTCACTCTGTGTCCAACCCTTCCCCATTGCGTGTGAGGGTTGTTACTCAGGCCTGGGGAAGGTGTAAAGTGCACATTCTACACCGGTAGTCACACCTGTACCTGTGCTTCCTTCCTACAGCAAGATTACCCCGTGATGACCAGACTCAAATCGCTAAACAGCATCGATTCAGGGAGCTGGAACAGAGGCAGAAGTCTTACAGGTAAATCATTAAGTCACGGAACAGTTTTAGTCTTTAGTTATTACAGTGGTTTTAACAGAGCCATACTGACCCTTCTGTCCTGTGCCTCCTCCATTGCCAAAGTGAGACAGACTTTAGAGATACAGCATGGAAACAGGCCCTATGGCCCACTAAGTCCGCGCCGACCAGTGGGACTTGTCTCTACACACTAGAGACAATTTATAGAAGCCAATTAACCTCCAAACCTGTGCATCTTTGGAATGTGGGAGGAAATCAGAGCACCCAGAGGAAACCCACGCAGTCACGGGGAGAACGTGCAAACTCTGTACAGACAGCACCCGTAGTCAGGATCGAACCCAGGTCTCTGGCGCAGTGAGGCAGCAACTCTACCTCAACATCACTGTGCCGCCACTGTTACTCCAGCACTGTGCGCCGTTTTTTAGTGAAGCAGACTCGTCTCCTCTTCCCATTGGGGTGTTCAGGGGCAGGTGTGAATCATAGGACGTGTTACACATCACTTCAGTGATCAAACCTGCCACTCATATGACAGCCCATGATCAATACCTCACCACAAGACATAGGAGCAAAACTAGGCCATTCAGTCTGCTCTGCCATTTGATCATAGCTGATCTGTGTTTCCCTCTCAACCCCATTCTCCTGCCTTCTCCCCATAACCTTTGACGCCTTTACTAATCAAGAACCTGTCAATCTCCCCTTCAAAAACAACCAAACACAGCCTTCACAGCCATCTGTGGCAATGAACTCCCTTTGCTCTCCGGGATGGGTCTTCTTCCTGCCTTAACTTGACCATGCTCTGACCCGTGTCTCAGTGCTGGAGATCTTAGTTTAGTTTAGTTTAGAGATACAGCAGGGAAACAGGCCCTTTGGTCCACCGAGCCCGGGCTGACCCCCTACACTGACGCTATCCTACACTCTTGGAACAATTTACAATCTTGTCCAAAACCAATTAACCTACAAAACTGCACGTCTTGAGTGTGGGGGAAACTGGAGCACTCAGAGAAAACCCACATGGTCACGGGGAGAACGTACAAACTCCACACAGACAGCACCAGTAGTCAGGATCGAACCTGGGTATCTGGCACTGTAAGGCATCAACTCTACCACTGCGCCACCATGCCACCCATCTGATCTGATGGGCTTGCAGCAGTGAAATACTGGACGTTGCCCAACTGGCATCTGGAGTGTGGTGGGTGTGGCAGCTTGCTGCATTTCCCAGGAGAACAAAGGTCATTTTCCAGGGTACCTGCTGCCTTCATGAACAGTCAAATGAGTCTCACACGTGTTTTGTTAATTTCATCATTGCGGTTAGATGATTTGAATTGGTCGCAGTGGAACTTTGTCTTCCTGTTAGGAGTGCATGCGAGAGGGAGAAAGAGAGAGGGAGAGAAAGAGAGAGAGAACCAGTTTCTTTTCTTTCTTTATCAAGGACAGTGTCTCACTAATCTGGTGGAATATTTGCAAAATCTCATCCGGCAGATTAAACAAAGTTGTTGGAGTCCAATGGAAAGTGGTAAGGATTTAGAAAAATCCTAGATCGCACAGATGTGGGGAGAAGCATTCTAGGCAGAAAACCAAGTGCTGGAGGAACTCCAAGTAGTATAAGAAAATAACTGCAGATGCTGGTACAAATCGATTTATTCACAAAATGCTGGAGTAACTCAGCAGGTCAGGCAGCATCTCGGGAGAGAAGGAATGGGTGACGTTTCGGGTCGAGACCCTTCTTCAGACTGAGCACGGAAACAGGCCCTTCTTCAGACCCTTCTTCAGACTGAAGAAGGGTCTCGACCCGAAACGTCACCCATTCCTTCTCTCCCGAGATGCTGCCTGACCTGCTAAGTTACTCCAGCATTTTGTGAATAAATGCTGGAGGAACTCAGCGGGTCAGGCAGCATCTGGAGGGGAATGGGCAGGTGACAATTTGGGTTGGGACCCTTCCCCAACCTTAAATGGTGTGTTTTGTTCAAGGTTCCAGTATCTGCAGTTCCTTGTGTCAGTATTCTGGACATCTGAGACCTCTTTGCTCATAGTGCACATGAAGGCACAATTGTAACGGTCAGAATTAATACATTTGCCAAGGACACTAAAATCAGCAGTATCGTTAATAACGAAGAAGGTTCCAGTCACAACTAGAACGCACCGTTTCAGTGGATATAATAGTTGTAAATAAATTGTGATCTGGTCAAGTGTGATATCATTAAGTCTTGGAGACATTTAGAGATATATAATGTGGAGACAGAATTTGTGGGACAACTAGTCTATGCCAACCTATCATCAACTTATATTGCCCCTATTTTTTATTTTCCCCACATTCTCAGCAACTCCTCCCAGTTTCTATCACTCACTCATGCAGTGGGGATAATTTACATTGGCCAACTACTCTACCAACCTGCTGTCTTAGGGTTATGGGAGGAAACCAGAGCACCGGGATAAAACAAGTGTGGTCACAGGGAGAATGTGCACACTCCACATAAACAGCACCCAAGGTTAGGATTGAAGATGGGTGGAAGCGCCGCGAGGCAGTAGCTCTACTAACTGTGCCACTGAGGTCATGGATTGTAGGAGGGTAAGCCAGGTGAGGAGATACATGATAAAAGATAAGGTTCAGCCAAATGTAGAGGGAGCTTAGTGATGACCAAAGGGCACAGTGGTGCAGCTGGTAGAGCTGCTGCCTCACAGCACCAGAGACCTGGGTTTGATCCTGACCTTGGGTGCTGTCTGTGCGGAGTTTGCAGGTTCTCCCTGTGACAGCATTGGTTTCCTCTGGGTGCTCCAGTTTTCTCCTACATCCAAAAGATGTTTTAATTGGCCTCCGTAAATTGTTCCTAGTGTGTAGGGAGTGGATGAGAAAGAGAGTTAATACAGAATTAGAACTGGTCAGCGTTGACTCAATGGGCTGAAGGCCCTGTTTCCATGCTGTATCTTTCAATCAGTGTACATGGTCAAGCAGATTCTGTGCCTTTATTGGCTGAAATGCCAACATAAAGACAAGGAGATCATGCCACAACTGTACAAAACGTTTAAGCCAGTAATGTAAGGTGCGTGTCGGATACTGCTGGATTCTGGGTCGTCCACTAGCAGTAACAGTTACATAAACACTTCAGATAATGTGGTTTATTGTAACAGGAACAGCAAAGGAAGGACTGAATGTGTTGCTTGTGATCATATTCAGATGATGTTATCACAGTATTCTGTGACTGGGTGACTTATTTACATAGTGTATACAAATCCGCCACACGATTTTCAAATGAGGCAAATGTGCATGAATAAATTCCTGAGTTACCTGCAGCAATGACTGGTTTATTGCTGGCTTCTTCAATCATTTACTACCCCAGTGGCATACTTAGCTCTATTTGTTCCTGGAACTGAGCAACTTAAAACCTAATTTTGACTCACTGGTGTTCAGAGACTCTTGAACAGTAGTTGATTGTGGGCCAAGTCGACAGAATCACTCCCGTGTATAACTCCAGTGCCCGTCCTCGTGTGTACCTCGTGAGCCTCTAATCTACAGCAAACATTTCTGAGGAGATTTTCACAAATTTTCCAGATTTTTTTTCAAGCAATGGATTGGACTTTTTCATTAGTTGAAGGTTTCCGACCCGAAATGTCACCTGTCTCCTGCCTGACCCGCTGTTACTCCAACATTTCTTTGCTGGGTTTTGTATTTACTCATTGTTTGTTGGCTCTGTGTCTCTCATTCCTTGAAACATCATCTTCTGGTTCACATGCTGCCTCTCTGCTCTCCCCTCTACATTAGGCTGCACCAAGCCTGACCACATGTGAAGGCAATGATGCTTTAACACCCAGCGGGGTAAAACCAGTCACACTGAGTGGTATTTAAGCAGGAAATAGCCAATCAATGATTGATCATGAAATTTGAGTCACTTTGATACTTCTTTGATGCTTCTTTGATGCTTCTTCATGGCCTCTTTAAATAGGTGTGATTTGAATAGAACATAGATCAGTATACAGTGGCGCAGCGGTAGAGTTGCAGCCCTACAGCGCTTGCAACGCCGGAGACCCAGGTTCGATCCTGAGTACGGGTGCTGTCTGTACGGAGTTTGTACGTTCTCCCCATGACCGCGTGGGTTTTCTCCGAAATCCTCCCACACTCCAAAGACGTACAGGTTTGAAGATTAATTGACGGTGTATAAGTCAGATTGGCCCTAGTGTGTGTAGGGTAGTGTTAATGTGCGGGGATCGCTGGTCGGTGCAGACTCGGTGGGCTGAAGGGCCTGTTTCCACGCTGTATCTCTAAACTAAACTAAACTAAAGTACAGTACAGGAACAGGCCCTTTAGCCAACAATGTCCTCATTAAACCCATCACCTGCCAAGTTAAACCCATCACCTGCCTGTACATGATCCATATCATGCCGTTTCCTGCATACTTATGTCTAAAAGACTATTGTATCTGCCACCACCACCACCCCTGGCAGTGCGTTCCAAGTTCCAAGTACCCTCTCTGCATAAAACAAAACTTGCTCAACACATCTTTAAACATTCTCACCTTAAAGCTGTGCCCTCTGGCCTTTGGCATTCCAACCTCCAAGTTGCAGTGTGAACATCACATTTTCATTCCCAATAGCTGCTGATGAGTGATCTGGAAATAGTGTCAGCTGAGCAGTAAATACCTCACCCGGCTATTTTCCAGACTAGCTACCCAATCTCAGCCAATCCTGGCTGGCAAAGCATGCATGCACTGCCTCCATTCTGATTATAAGCATCTGTGAATTAGCTGTATGGGTTCTTGAAGAAAATCCCTGAGGGACAGGATTGGAAAGAGAGGGACAGATCAGAAACAGCCAGTATGGTTTTGTCAAGGGCAGTTGGATCAATCTGATTGAAATTGTTGAGGCGGTAACCAAGTCAGGGCCGTCTTAACGCATGGGCCCGATGGGCACTTGCCCGGGGCCCCACGAGCATAGGGACCCCATGCTGATCTGTGTATGTTAAGTGACTTGCAATAAATAAAATTTACTTTAAAAATGTAGGTTCAATAAGTGCTTTTTTCGCAACATTTTCGGTCCCTAAGTGTTTTTTCGCAACATTTTCCATCCCTAAGTGCTTCTCACAGCGATCTGTTTCGCAACAATTAGCTCCCTAAGTGCTTTGCTTTTCCATCCCTAAGTGCTTCTCACAGCGATCTGTAAGTGCTTTTCGCAACAATGTAGCACCCTAAGTCCATCGCTAAGTACTTTTCGGTAAGTGCTTTTCGCCGGCACGACGGGGGGGGGCTGGTAGGGAAAGGGGGGTGGGGGAGAGTAACGGTGGGGGCGACGGGGAGGGTGGGAGGAGGAGAGAGTGGGGGTGGGAGGAGGCAGAGTGGGACTGGGGAGGGGGACAGCAAGGGTGGGGGTTGGTGGTGGGGGGGAAGAGAGAGTGGGGGAAATGGGGGTGCTGGGGAAAGGGGGGTGGCGGAGAGTAACAGTTGGTCTGGGGGAGAGAGAATGGGGGGGTCCTGTGAGTAGTTGTCGTAGGGGCCCCAGTACACTGCTTTGCCCGGGACCCATAATGCTGTAAAGACGGCCCTGAACCAAGTGTATTGATGAGACAGTACAGTGGATATTGTTTCCTTGGACCAGTCAGGTCTTTGATAAGGGCCCATATGGGAGACTGGTCTGAAGGTTAGACCCATGCACTCCAGGGCAATTTGGCAAACTGAATCACTTTCCTGTTTCACAAGTTACTAGTCTGTGTTCTTCCTTCTGACATGAGGAACACTTACACCTTTGAGAGAACGGTTGCCGAGAAACGAATGCTCGTCCAGTCACATGACGTGTCCTAGTTTCTGAACCAAAACTCTGGGAATTATCATCCAGTAATACAGCATGGATCTGGCCCTTCAGCCCAACTTATGCATGCCGTCCAACTTGCCCCACCTACACTAGTCCCACCTGCCCGCATTTGGCCCATATCCTTCTAAACCTTTCCCATCCATGTAACTGTCCGAGTGTCTTTTAAATGTTGTTATAGTAACTGCCTCTACTACCTCCTCCGTCAGCTTGTTCCATATACCCACTACCCGCTTTGTGTAAAATCTGCCCCAGAGTTTCCTGCTAAATCTTTCCCCTCTCACTGTGCTGGGATGGAGATTTGTGAGGCACATTATCATAAATGATTCATGCACAAGTAGCCACTACCCACCCTCACCCCTGTTTGCACAAACCCCTTTAAAGTTGTTCCGGTCTTGTTATATTTCCGCCACATTGAGTCTCTTCACTGCGCTCTCTGTGGTTTTCATTTTACAGGTGGAAGGAATGGCATCCAGGTTTCCCGCTGAGCATTGACGCACACTTCCACAAGGATTTGCCCCGAGACATTCAGTTTGACACGGAGAAGGGAGTGGACTTTGTGCTGAACTACTCCAAGGCGTAAGTAACACTGGTCTAGCAACTGGGAGTTTATGCGGCACGGTGACGCAGCGGTAGAGTTGCTGTCTTACAGCACCAGAGACCTGGGCTCGATGCTGACTACGGATGCTGTCTGTATGGAGATTGTACGTTCTCCACGTCACCTGCATTGGTTTTCTCTGAGAGCTCCAGTTTCCTCCCACACTCCAAAGACGCACAGGTTTGTCGGTTAATTGACTTGGTGAAATTGTAAATTGTCGCTAGTGGGCCGTAGGATAGTGTTAGGGGAATGCTGGTTGACGCGGACTTGGTGGACCGAAGGCCCTGTCTCCGCACTATATCATGAAACTGAAACTAAACAATCCCCAGGTGTGCCAGTGAGTGAAGGTCTCAGTGGCAGATTCCTCCCCTTCCATCTCTGGTGGATCTCTGAAGGGATCGCGGAGAGTTTGATGGCAAACTCTCCACGATCCCTGGTGGACATGTGGGTGAGGGTATGTGGCAGACTCCTACCCTCATTTACTGATGGACCTCTGGACCTCAACACCTGCGCTCGGTCCGCGTTGGCCAATCTGATCTCCCGGTGGCCGAGCACTTCAACTCCCCCTCCCACTCCCAGTCTGACCTTTCTGTCATGGGCCTCCTCCAGTGCCATAGTGAGGCCCACCGGAAATTGGAGGAACAGCACCTCATATTTCGCTTGGGCAGCTTGCAGCCCAGCGGTATGAACATCGACTTCTCCAACTTTAGATAGTTCCTCTGTCCCTCTCTTTCCCCTCCCTCTTCCCAGATCTTCCTGTCTCCCTGCTCGACCTCTGGGCGAGGGTCCTTGCACCTCCATGACCCATTTTACACCTGTGCTGACCTGGTTGAGCCAGTCGGGAGGATGTTGTTGTTGGGTTGAAGAATCATACATGACCCAGACATGGTGGAGGATAGAGGCGAGAACTTGAGCTATGCTATCTATGTGAACAAGGTCTTGAAGAGGGGCTCGGAGTGGACCACCTTAGAGGCTCCTGCGGTAGTGTGTCTGAAATGGTGAGAGGATGGAGTGTTGTTTTAATAATGCACCACGTGTATGAATTCGGTGCATATTCTACAGCTTCCGTCAGCTTCAAGGACATGCTAGATTAAATGGTGAAAGATTTTGACTTGCATCAGAACATAGCAGGCTGTGACTGTAGAGAGGGCTGGTGAAAGGGAACTGACTTCATTTCTGCAAAGTGAGGCAGAAAGGAGTCAAGCTGCTTCCTGACAATAGAAAACGGAACCGAAGCCGGGCAAGGGTAACTTCCTGCCACTCAGGGATGAAAGTAAGGGCAGGGAATAAAGGATGTTCACAGGAACAGGGTGGTTGCTTCAGTCACAGAAGGGCAGAGCTCAGGGAGAGCAGCGTGTGAGTCGGTGTCTGGCACCTGTCTTCCCAGTGTGGGCTGAGGAGTTCAGTCAGTGGGCCGAGGCTAGAGATCAGCAAAGATTGCCACCTGGGCAGGCAGCAGAGCTGGTTTCTGTACAGGGCTAGGGGCAGGGTAGGTGTCAAGCCTACAACTTGAGGGCCTGACTTTGTCAGAAAGTTCTTGCCAAAGCAGACCATCAATAAAACTCTTAAACATACATAGGGCCCTTGTTGGCAAATGCGGATCTAACCCCTGTTTCAGGCCTTAATGTCAAGAGTCAATAGTATTTTATTGGCATATGTCGCAGGCAGAACAATGAAATTCTTACTTGCAGCAGCACAGCACCATATAATAAATGAAAAAAGTTCAGTATATTTATATATATATTTATAGTGTGTATACACTGAACGTTTTGGGTCTGAAGAAGGGTCTCGACCCGAAACGTCACCCATTCCTTCTCTCCAGAGATGCTGCCTGTCCCGCTAAGTTACTACAGCTTTTTATGTCTATCTTTGGTTTAAACCAGCATCTGCAGTTCCTTCCAACACACACAAACACACACATATACATATCTATATATATATATAGGTATATATATATATATATACATACACACATACATACATACACATAAAAGCAAACAATGCCCCCTAATGTGGTTTAGAGATTATTTGGAGGTTGTAGTGTTTAATAGCCTGATGGTTGTTGGGAAGAAGCTGTTCCTGAACATGGACGTTACAGTTTTCAGGTTCCTATATCTTCTTCCCAATGACAGGGGTGAAATGAGAGTGTGGCCAGGGTGGTGTGGGTCTCTGCCTTTTTGAGGCAGCACCTCCTGCAAATACCCTTGATGGTGGGAGGTCAATGTTCACCACTTTTTGCAGTTTTCTTCCGTCCTGAACGTTCAAGTTGCTGAACCAGGCTGTGATGTAACCAGTCAATATGCTCTCTACTGTACATCTGTAGAAGTTCAAGAGAATCCTCTCTGACATACCGAATCTCTGCAATCATCTCAGGAAGTAAAGGCGTTTGTCCTCACAAATGCCTTAAAGCAAAGTATTTAGACTTGAAATTTGGATTCAGGTTTATTATTATCACATGTTCCAAGGTACCGTGAAAAGCTTTGTTTTACATGCTATCCAATCAGATCAGATATACCATACATAAATACAATCAACTCAAACTCATACAATAGGTAGAGCAAACGGGAAGATACAGAGTGCAGAATATAGCTCTCAGCATTGTGACGGGTCAGTTCAGAGACAAAGTCCAATGTCCACAATGGTGAGGAGGTGAATCGGACAGTACCCGAGCTTATGGGGGGAACATTCAGAATGCCTGAATACAGAGGGGAAGAAGTGGTTCCCGAGTATGGTTTATCTGCAGAGCACAACACAATCTATATAATCTATCACCGTGGAGCTCACAGTAGAGACTGCTTCAGTCAGTGTTCCATTATCGTACATCAGATACATACATCACTGTCCAGCCCACCAGCACCACAGGCCATCTGTGCACAGAGTGCCGCAGGTCAGTGTGTGTTCATTCATGCGACTGCCTGCTTTCTTTGCAAAAGGTGAGGCACCTTTTGTCTATTCTCCTTCTCCCCCTCCCCCTACTCCTTACCCTCCCCCTCCCCCTACTCCTTACCCTCCCCCTCCCCCTACTCCTTACCCTCTCCCTCCCCCTACTCCTTACCCTCCCCCTCCCCCTACTCCTTACCCTCCCCCTCCCCCTACTCCTTACCCTCCCCCTCCCCCTACTCCTTACCCTCCCCCTCCCCCTACTCCTTACCCTCCCCCTACTCCTTACCCTCCCCCTCCCCTACTCCTTACCCTCCCCCTCCCCCTACTCCTTACCCTCCCCCTCCCCCTACTCCTTACCCTCCCCCTCCCCCTACTCCTTACCCTCCCCCTCCCCCTACTCCTTACCCTCCCCCTACTCCTTACCCTCCCCCTCCCCCTACTCCTTACCCTCCCCCTCCCCCTACTCCTTACCCTCCCCCTCCCCCTACTCCTTACCCTCCCCCTCCCCCTACTCCTTACCCTCCCCCTCCCCCTACTCCTTACCCTCCCCCTCCCTATGCTCACCAGTTACCATCATCACTCAGAAACTCAGTCACCTTTGTCAGACAACACCTGTCCCAGAATAGGTCACACTGACAGCCTCTAATTAACTCATTCTCTTCCAAGTACGAGGAAATTCTATCCCGAAGAATCCTCTCCAATTGCTTCTCTACCACTGACGTCAGGCTCACCAGTCTAGAATATCCTGGATTATTCCTTCTTCCCATAAACCAGGGAACAATGTCAGATACTCTCCAGTCCTGTGGGATCTCATTTGTGGCTAGAGAGAATACAAAGATCTTTGTTGCGCCCCCAGCAATCTCCTCCCTTGCCTCTTTCAATAACCTCGGATAGATCCCATCACACCCTGGGTATTTATCCACTTTAATGCTCTTCGATCTCCGACACCACCTCCTTCTTGATCTCAAACTGCCCGAGCATATTTGTATTCTCCACACTGATCTCAGTGTTCTCCATGACCTGCTCCTTAGTGAATACTGATGCAAAGTACTTGTTGAGTACCTCACCTACATCCTCTGACTCCAAGCATAAATTCCCTCCTTTATCCTTAAGTGTTCATGCCCTCTCCCTAGTTACCCCATCATTTTTCTTGGGATTCTCATTAATCTGATCAATGACACAAAATGATCAATGACACAAAATGCTGGAGTAACTCAGTAGGTCAGGCAACATCCCTGGAGAACATGGATAGGTGACATTTTAGGACAAGACCCTTCTTAGACCGATTAACAATGATATTTAGCGCCCCCTTCTGGCCCTTCTAACTTCTTGCCTAGTTTTTTCTGCTTACTCTATCTATCTATCTATCTATCTATCTATCTATCTATCTATCTATCTATCTATCTATCTATCTCTCTCTCTCTCTCTCTCTCTCTCTCTCTCTCTCTCTCTCTCTCTCTCTCTCTCTCTCTCTCTCTCTCTCGTTTGTTTGTTTGTTTGTTCCTGAACTACAGCCAAAACGGTACATTTTCGGCACAACAATTTTAGGCCCACCTTACTCATCGTCGTCCTTTTGGTGTTAATGGAAGACGTTTCATTGAAATCGGTGTTAAATTTTTTAAGTTATTCACATTTTAAAGAAGAAATCTAACTCCTAGGGAGGGACCCCTAGGGATGGAGGGGGGTAGAGGGAGGGGGGGAGGAGGGAGGATAAGGGGGGTTGAGGGGGGGTGGAGGGAGGGGAGGGGGGAGGAGAGGGTGCTGCACCAATGCAGGAGAGGTTTGGGCTCAACTTGGTCTAGTATAACATAAAGGTGTCTGATTTCATCTTCCTGAACCACACATAGGCTTCCTTTTACTTTGTGACAACATTTACAACCTCTCGCGTCATCCAAGGTTCCCTTTCTACTTACTGGGACATGCCATCTTAAACTCTGATGAGCTGGTCTTCAGAGTACAATCACTCTCATGGAAGTGTACTAAAGGCCTTCCAATAGACAGTGGGAGATAGAGAAACCATATGTAAACAGATTCGGGAAAGATGCAAAAGTAACAGGGTTGTCGTAATGGGAACTTTAACATCCCCAACATTGACAGGCTCTTGCTCAGTGCAAAATGTTTAGACAGGGAAGAATTTGTTAGGTATATCCAACAAGAGGTTCCTGAAGATAGACGAAGATAGATGAAGAAAAATGCCATGTAACTCAGCAGGACAGGCAGCATCTCTGGAGAGAAGGAATGGGTGACGTTTCGGGTCGAGACCCTTCTTCAGGCTTGTCAGGGAATAGGGAAACGAGAGATATAGCCAGTGATGTAGAGAGATATACTGTAGAATAACTGACAATAGACAATAGGTGCAGGAGGAGGCCATTCGGCCCTTCGAGCCAGCACCGCCATTCAATGTGATCATGGCTGATCATTCTCAATCAGTACCCCGTTCCTGCCTTCTCCCCATACCCCCTGACTCCGCTATCCTTAAGAGCTCTATCTAGCTCTCTCTTGAATGCATTCAGAGAATTGACCTCCCCTGCCTTCTGAGGCAGAGAATTCCACAGATTTACAACTCTCTGACTGAAAAAGTTTTTCCTCGTCTCAGTTCTAAATGGCCTACCCCTTATTCTTAAACTGTGGCCCCTTGTTCTGGACCCCCCCTCCCAACATTGGGAACATGTTTCCTGCCTCTAACGTGTCCAACCCCTTAATAATCTTATACGTTTCGATAAGATCTCCTCTCATCCTTCTAAATTCCAGTGTATACAAGCCAAGTCGATCCAGTCTTTCAACATACGACAGTCCCGCCGTTCCGGGAATTAACCTAGTAAACCTACGCTGCACGCCCTCAATAGTAAGAATATCCTTCCTCAAATTTGGAGACCACAACTGCACACAGTACTCCAGGTTCGGTCTCACTAGGGCCCTGAACAACTGAATGAAAGAAATGCAAAAACGTAACAATGATAAAGGGAACAGGCCATTGTTAGTTGTTTGCTAGGTGGGAATGAGAACCTGGTGCAGCTTGGGTGGGGGAGGGATGGAGAGAGAGGGAATGCCGGGGTTACTTGAAATTAGAGAAATCAATATTAATACCACTGGGTTGTAAGCTGCCCAAGTGACACAGTATGCCGTAAGCCCAATTTGAGAAGAGTACACACTGAACCCTGTATTGGGAAACAAGCCTGACAAGGTGACCAGTGATTCAGTAGAGGAGCATTTTGGGAACAATGATCACAATTCCCATCAGTTTTAATATAGTTATGAATAAGGACAGTCAGTTTGGTTTTGTCCACATCAGGTCATGTCTTACGAACTTGACTGAGTTTTTTGAGGTGACAAAGGTGATCGATGAGTGTAGGCCAGTGGATGTTGTTTACGTGGATCATGATAAAGCTTTTGATAAGACGTTATATAAAGTCCCTCACAATAAGCCGATCCAGAAGATTAAGATATATGGATTTTGAATCCAAATGACCATGGTAACTTGTGTAGGAAGGAACTGCAGATGCTGGTTTACACCGAGGATAGACACAAAATGCTGGTGTAACTCAGCGGGACAGGCAGCATCTGTGGATAGAAGGAAAGGGTGATGTTTCAGGTCGAGACCATTCTTCAGACTGAGAGTCAGGGGAGAGGGAGACAGAGATCAGGAGGGTAAGGTGTGAAAACGTGACATCAAAAGAGATGGAGTTAAAGGATCATTGTTAGTTAGGAGAAGATGACAGCAAAGCAAACTGAGATAAAATGTAATCAGGGGGACTGTCAGACTGGTCGGAGAGCTGGAAAGGGGGAGGGATGGAAAGAGAGGGAAAGCAAGGGTTACTTGAATGAGAGGGGATCTTATTGAAACTCTTGAATGAGAAGGGTTCGTATTAAGGGATTGGACATGTTAGAGGCAGGAAACATGTTCCCGATGTTGGGGGAGTCCAGAACCAGGGGCCACAGTTTAAGAATAAGGTGTAGGCCATTTAGAACAGAGATGAGGAAAAACTTTTTCAGTCAGAGAGTTGTGAATCTGTGGAATTCTCTGTCTCAGAAGGCAGTGGAGGCCAATTCTCTGGATGCTTTCAGGAGAGAGTTAGATAGAGCTCTTGAAGATAGCGGAGTCAGGGGATATGGGGAGAAGGTAGGAACGGGGTACTGATTGTGGATGATCAGCCATGATCACATTGAATGGTGGTGCTGGCTCAAAGACCTGAATGGCCTACTCCTGCACTTATTATCTATTGTCTATTGAAGTTGGAGGATTCAATATTCATACCGTCGGGGGATAAGACTTGGTCATTTCAATTTAGATCTAGCTTACTCATAGAAGACAGAAAGTTGTGTTGGAACGTTGATATTCTGGCTGAAGGCCTGTGATCAGTGGAGTTCAGCAAGGATCTATTTTGGGACCTATGTAATTTATGATATATATATACACACATATATATACATATATAAACGACTTGGATGTAAATGTAGAAGGGTTAGTAAGTAAATTTGCAGACAATGCCAAGGTTGGTGGAGTTGTGGACAGTGAGGAAGGTTGTCAAAATATATAGTGGGTTATAGATCTGTTACAGAAATGGGTGGCAAAATGGCAGATGGAGTTTAACCTGAGCAATGATCAGCAGTAGCAGCAGCAGCAGCAAGCAGCAGTAGCAGCAGCAAGCAGCAGTAGCAGCAGCAAGCAGCAGCAGTAGCAAGCAGCACCAAGCTGTGTTGCTTGGGAAGTAGTGTGTGGGGATTGTGTGGGGATTGTGTGGGGATAGTGTGGGGATAGTAAGGAGTAAGACCTGTGTGATCTCCCGGACTAGTTTCGATCGCCTAGCTTGGGGTCAGAGAGGAATTTCCCGGATTTTTTTTCCCAAATTGGCCTGGGTTTTTTATCCGGTTTTTCGCCTCTCCCAGGAGATCACTCAGTTCTTTTGGGTGGGCGGTTGGAGCGGTTGGAGTAGCGGCCGGGCGGTAGGTTTAGTAACCGAGCGCGGGGCTTTGTTTGGAGAGTATGACTGCCAGGGCAGTTTTTTGTTCTGGGTGTCAGATGTGGGGAATTTGGGAGTCTGATAGTCTTCCAGACATCCACATCTGCGCCAGGTGCGACGAGATGGGGCTCCTAAGGGACCGTATTAGGAACCTGGAGCGGCAGATTGATGACCTCCGTCTGATCAGGGAGAGTGAGGAGGTTATAGATAGGAGTTACAGGGAGGTGGTCACTCCTAGACCACGGGAGGTAGACAAGTGGGTCACTGTTAGGGGGGGCAAGGAACAGAGGCAGGGACTAGGGAGTACCCCGGTGGCTGTACCCCTTGGAAATAAGTACTCCTGTTTAAGTACTGTTGGGGGGGACAGCCTACCTGGGGGCAACGACGGTGCCCGGGCCTCTGGCAAGGAGTCCGGCCCTGTTGCTCAGAAGGGTAGGGAAAGGAAGAGGAGAGCAGTAGTAATAGGGGACTCTATAGTGAGGGGGTCAGATAGGCGTTGCTGTGGACGCAGTCGGGAGACCCGGATGGTGGTTTGCCTCCCTGGTGCCGGTGTCCGGGATGTGTCTGAGTGTGTCCAGGATATCCTGAAAGGGGAGGGAGAGGAGCCAGAGGTCGTGGTACATATAGGTACCAACAATATAGGTAGGATAAGGGAAGAGGTCCTGAAAGGAGAATTCAGGGGGCTAGGAAGAGAGTTAAAAAAAAGGACTTCCAAAGTAATAATCTCAGGCTTACTGCCTGTGCCACGCGATAGTGAGAATAGGAATGGAGTGAGGTGGAGGATAAATACGTGGCTGAGGAACTGGTGCAGGGAGCAGGGTTTTGCATTGCTTGTCAGGGAGGATATCACAGCAGTGCTTTGGCAGGACAGACTAGAAGGCTCGATTAAGGAGGCTGTTTGGGTGGAACTCAGAAATGAGAAAGGTTTAGCAACACTTATAGGGGTGTATTATAGACCGCCAAATAGGGAACGAGAATTGGAAGAGCAAATATGTAAGGAGATAGCAGATATTAGTAGTAAGCACAGAGTGGTGATTGTGGGTGATTTCAATTTTCCGTATATAGACTGGGAATCACATTCTGTTAAAGGGCTGGATGGTTTGGAGTTTGTAAAATGTGTGCAGGATAGTTTTTTGCAGCAATACGTAGAGGTGCCTACCAGAGAAGGGGCAGTGTTGGACCTCCTGTTAGGAAATGAGATGGGTCAGGTGACGGAGGTATGTGTTGAGGAGCACTTTGGGTCTAGTGATCATAATGCCATTAGTTTCAATATCATTATGGAGAAGGTCAAATCTGGACCAAGGGTTGAGATTTTGGATTGGAGAAAGGCTAATTTTGAGGAGATGAGAAAGGATTTAAAAGGAGTGAAATGGAAATTGTTGTTTTATGAAAAGGATATAATAGAGAAATGGAGGATATTTAAAGGTGAAATTTTGAGAGTACAGAGTCTTTATGTCCCTGTTCGGTGGAAAGGAAAGAATAATAATTTGAAAGAGACGTGGTTTTCCAGGGAAATTGGACACTTGGTTCGGAAAAAGAGGGAGATATACAATAAATATAAGCGGCAGGGAGTAAATGAGGTTCTTGAGGAATATAAAGAATGTAAAAGGAATCTTAAGAAGGAAATTAGAAAAGCGAAAAAAAGATATGAGGCTGCTTTGGCAAGTAATGTAAAAGTAAACCCCAAGGGGTTCTACAGATATGTCAATAGCAAAAGGATAGTGAGGGATAAAATTGGTCCATTAGAGAGTCAGAGTGGACAGCTATGTGCTGAGCCGGAAGAAATGGGGGAGATATTAAACAATTTCTTTTCTTCGGTATTTACCGAGGAGAAGGATATTGAATTATGTGAGGTAAGCGAAACAAGTAGAGTAGTGATGGAAATTAGGAGGATTAAAGAAGAGGAGGTACGGACACTTTTGAAGAATATAAAAGTGGATAAGTCTCCAGGTCCTGATAGGATATTCCCTAGGACATTGAGGGAAGTTAGTGCAGAAATAGCAGGGGCTATGACGGAAATATTTCAAACGTCATTAGAAACAGGGATGGTGCCGGAAGATTGGCGCATTGCGCATGTTGTGCCGTTGTTTAAAAAAGGTTCTAAAAGTAAACCTAGCAATTATAGACCTATTAGTTTGACGTCTGTGGTGGGAAAATTAATGGAAAAGATACTTAGGGACAATATATATAATTATTTGGATAATCAAGGCCTGATTAGAAACAGTCAACATGGATTTGTGCCTGGAAGGTCATGTTTGACTAATCTTCTTGAATTTTTTGAAGAGGTTACCAGGGAAATTGATAAGGGCAAGGCTGTGGATGTTGTCTATATGGACTTCAGTAAGGCATTTGACAAGGTTCCACATGGAAGGTTGATTAAGAAGGTTAAATCGTTGGGTATTAATAGTGAGGTTGCAAGATGGATTCAACAATGGCTGAATGGGAGATACCAGAGGGTAACGGTTGACAATTGTATGTCAGGTTGGAGGCCAGTGTCTAGTGGAGTGCCCCAAGGATCTGTGTTGGGTCCACTGTTGTTTGTCATTTACATTAATGATCTGGATGATGGTGTGGCAAATTGGATTAGTAAATATGCAGATGATACTAAGATAGGTGGAGTAGTTGATAGTGAGGTAGATTTTCAAAGTCTACAGAGAGACTTGGGCCTTTTGGAAGGGTGGGCTGAAAGATGGCAGATGGAGTTTAATGCTGATAAGTGTGAGGTGCTGCATTTTGGTAGGACAAATCAAAATAGGACGTACAGGGTAAATGGTAGGGAATTGAGGAATGCAGTGGAACAGAGGGATCTGGGAATAACTGTGCATTGTTCCCTGAAGGTGGAATCTCATGTGGATAGGGTGGTGAAGAAGGCGTTTGGTATGCTTGCCTTTATAAATCAGAGCATCGAGTATAGAAGTTGGGATGTAATATTGAAATTGTACAGGGCATTGGTGAGGCCGAATCTGGAGTATGGTGTGCAGTTCTGGTCGCCAAATTATAGGAAGGATGTCAACAAAATGGAGAGGGTACAGCGGAGATTTACTAGAATGTTGCCTGGGTTTCAGCACTTAGGCTACAGAGAGAGGTTGAACAGGTTGGGTCTTTATTCTTTGGAGCGTAGAAGGTTGAGGGGGGACTTGATAGAGGTTTTTTAAATTTTGAGAGGGACGGACAGAGTTGACGTGGGTAGGCTTTTCCCTTTGAGAGTGGGGAAGATTCCAACAAGGGGACATAGCTTCAGAATTGAGGGACAAAGGTTTAGGGGTAACATGAGGGGGAATTTCTTTACTCAGAGGGTTGTGGCTGTATGGAATGGACTTCCGGTGGAAGTGGTGGAGGCTGGCTCGATTTTATTATTTAAGAGTAAATTGGATAGGTATATGGATAGGAGGGGATTGGAGGGTTATGGTCTGAGTGCAGGTAGATGAGACTAGGTCAGGGAGAATGGTCGGCGTGGACTGGTAGGGCCGGACAGGCCTGTTTCCATGCTGTAGTTGTTATATGTTATAAGTGTGAGGTGTTGCACTTTGGAGGTCGACTATAAGGGGATAGAATACAGTTAATGGCAAGAAGTTTAAAAACAGGGATCCTGGGGTCTAATTCTACTGCTCCCTGAAAGTGTCAACACAAGTAGATAGATTGGTAAAGAAGGCATATGTAATAGACACCAGGACGTCATGTTGCAGCTTTATAGGACTTTGGTCAGGCTGCATTTGGAGTATTGGGTGCAGTTCTGGTTGCCCCATTACAGGAAGGATGTGGAGGCTTTGCAGAGGTTTATCAGGTTTGTCCAGTTTGGAGGGTATTAGCTACAAGGAGTGGTAATGGATAGGAATATGTAAAGGAGAGGCGTAGATGCATGGACAGTCAAACCATTATCCCAGGCTGGAAATGTCAGAGAACGGAGAGCATTATTTTAAGCTGAGAGGGGCAAAGTTTAAAGGGGATTTTTTTAAGTTTAAAGGAATGTTTTGTTGCCTGGAATATGCTAACAATGACGGGGGCAGATAGGAGTGGCATTTAAGAGACTTTTGGATAGCTACATGGAGATGCAAGGAATGGAGGGATACAGGCAGTGGAATGGCACTGTCAGAGCAACATGGATGAGTAAGCACAGTGCATTCAGTCAATGGTGCACAACGTAACAGTGAGGGTGAAGGGGATGAATGTTCAGGGTGGTGAAAGGGGAGCATTTGTCCTTGATGGAACTGAGCTTCTTGCAGAATTCAACAATGCAGTTGATTCATACAGCGATGTTTCAGCACCTTTAAAGAGTAGGAAAGGAGTTTCTAAGATGCAGTGTCCTGACGGATTAAACTGCACGGAATGAACCCTGACCTATTTTCTATGTTTCTATGGGCGCCAGTGTGTCCCTGCCCTCCGCCTCTCCTTTGACCTAGGTACCCGTCACATCTTAGACAGACAGAAGTATTGGATCATGCAGGCTTCTAACTGAAAACTATTTTTTGTACAGGATGGAGAATCTGTACCTGAATCGGTTCATGCACATGTTTCAGACTTCATGGACTGATTTTGCTGATTTTGAGCAGATCTTTGTCCGAATTAGCAATACAATTTCAGGTGAGTCACATTCTCTGTATTTTGAGGAAAGCAAGTCCTCGATTCCCCAGGTTACACACCAGTATTCAGATGGTCTACTGACCAGTAAAACCTTCCACTCCTAACCAGAGGACACCAGGATTACTTTTGGATTAGAATATAGTTAGTTCCTCTCGCCTGAGCTTTTAAGTCGGAGAGTTGTACTGCTCAGAAACTGCCCCTTCAACCCACCACATCCAGGCTCACCATTTTTTCCATTTATTAATCCCATTTTCCACATAAGGACTGCATTGTTCAACAATTTGCATAGCTATATGCAAATAGAGTCTAAATGCCTCTTACACTTAGTAATTTGTATCTAATTCCACCATTCATTCCAAATCCCTGAATTTTATTTTCCTTTAAGGAGCCATTATCTATTTCCTATTGAAAGCTGCTGTTTAATCTGTGTCTACCACCCTCTCCCAGGTCATGTATTCCAAATCTTGACTTTGATTCTGGAGGCAATGCGGCACTGTGGCGCAGCTGGTAGAGCTGCTGCCTCACAGCGCCAAAGACCCAGGTTCAACCTTGACTTCGGTTGCTGTCTATGTGCAGTTTGCTCATTGCCCCTGTGACTGTGTGCGTTTCCTCGGGGTGCTCCATTTTGTCCCACATTCCAAATGCGCAAGTGCGGGTTTGTAGGTTAATTGGCTGTAAATTGCCTCTAGTGTGTAGGGCAGTGGTTCCCAAACTTTTTGAGATCATGGAATACAGGTATAATAATGTTTACCTTGCGGCACACTCGTTTGACTTAGCATCCATCTCCTCCTCCTCTCTCCCAAACATCACTGGGCTCCCCTCTACTTCCCTCACGAGCCCCCTTCTCTCCCCATCTCAGTTAAAGTTTAGATTTCCCTCCCTTCCCTCAACTCTCTCCCCCTCCCTCACCGTTTCTCTTCCCCTCCATCCCCCCTCCCCCACTATCTCCCCCTCCCCCTCTTTCTCCCACTATATCTCCCTCCCCCACTATCTCTCCCTCTCCCACTCTTTCTCTCCAATATCTCTCCCTCCCCCACTATCTCTCCCTACCCCTTTCTCCCCACTCTCTCCCTCCCCCACTCTTTCTCCCTCCCGCCCTCTCTCTCCCCCCCTCTCCCTCCTTACCTCTCTCTCTTTCTATCACCCTCTCTCCCCCCCTGTCTCTCCCCCTCTCTCTCTCTCCCCCTCTCTCTCTCTCCCTCTCTATCTCTTTCTATCTCCCTCTCCCCCTCTCTCTTCCCCCCCCATCTCTCCCCCTCTCTCTCCCTCTCTTTCTATCTCCCTTTCCCCCCCCTTTCCCCCCCCTCTCCTCCCCCCCCCCCCTCTCTCCCCCTCTCCCCCCCCTCTCTCTCTCTCTCTCTCTCTCCCTCTCTTCCCCCCCTCTCTCTCCTCCCCCTCTCTCTCTCTCTCTCTCTCTATCTCCCTCTCTCCCCCTCTCTCTCCCCCCTCCCCCTCTCTCTCTCTCTCTCTCTCTCCCTCCCTCTCCTTCTATCACTCTCTTTCTCTCCCCCGGGGTTTTCTCTTTGCTGCATTTTCGCGCCGAGCAGTTCGACGCCGGATTGGTCAGGGCGCCGCTGCGGACAATCGGGGCCGGCCTCCCATTGGCCGCGTCTCCACCAATAGGAGCGCCGGCATGAGGCGCGCTCCAGTCCGATTGGCCGCCGGCTCACGGACCACGCTCTGATTGGTGCGTTTCTGCGCAGCCGCAGCCTGGAGAAGAGGGGAGGGCAAAGTATCCTTGGGGAGGGTGAGGGGGAGAGAGAGGGGAGAGAGTGAAGGGGAGAGAGTGAGGGGAGAGAGTGAAGGGGAAAGTGAGGGGACAGAGTGAGGGAGAGAGAGTGAGGAGAGAGAGTGAGGAGAGAGAGTGAGGAGAGAGAGTGAGGAGAGAGAGTGAGCGGGAGAGAGTGAAGGAGAGTAAGGGGAGAGAGTGAAGGGGAGAGAGTGAAGGAGAGTAAGGGGAGAGAGTGAGGGAGAGAGAGTGAGGAGAGAGAGTGAGCGGGAGAGAGTGAAGGGGAGAGAGTGAAGGAGAGTAAGGGGAGAGAGTGAAGGGGAGAGAGTGAAGGAGAGTAAGGGGAGAGAGTGAGGGAGAGAGAGTGAAGGGGGAGAGTGAGGGAGAATGAAGGGAGAATGAGGGGAGAGTGAGGAGGAAAAGCATGAGGGAGAGGGAGTGAAGGGGATGGGGGAGGGGAAGGAAGGGGGCGAGGAGAGAGTGAGGAGAGGGAGCGCAAGGAGCTACAGTGGGAAATTGCTGTGAGGGGGAGGGGAGAGTGAGTGAATAAGCGGAGAGAGTGCGAGGAGGGAGAGCAAGGAGCTGGAGCTTAAGACAGCTGTCAGTGAGTTGGGGAGAGGAGAAAGAAAGACGAGTGCAGGGTTAGAGAGTGAGGGGGGAGTGTGAAGGGAATGAGAAGCTGAAGCAAAATACAGAGCTGTCAGCGAGCGTGGGAATTAGAGAGCAGCAGAGATGGGGGGTGGGAGTGAAGGGCAGTGAGGAGAGTGGAGGGCAGCGAGGACAGTGAGAAAGTGTGATGGGGAAGAGTGAGAGCGAGGGATAGTGCAAGGGAGAGGGGAGACAGTGAGGGGCGGGGATCAGATAGTGAGGGTTGCAGTGAAGGAGGACCGACACTGATACTGAGGGTCTGAGTGGTTGTTGATGGCATTGGGACAGAGCGTGAGGCGGACAGTGGGGGCAGAGGGGGGCGAAAATGACGCTGACATTGAGAGTAGAGCAGCTGTAGACAATTCTGTGGGCAGAGAGTGAGAGGGGACAGTAAAGGGGCAGAGAATGAGGGGGACAGTGAGGGGGGGCTGATCCTGTCACTGACCCTTAGACTGAGGGAGGCAAGGCTGTAGAAGGTACAGGGGGCGGACAGACGTTACTCTGGGGCTGCCGTGTTCTACTTCTCGGAGTGTCAGTGGCCAGGATCCCCGGTCCACCCTCTTGCCTCGTGTCTTTGAGCTGCTGTTGTGTCTCGATCCCTGCCCCTGGGACTAGATCCAGGCTCTTGAGACTCGATTCCACCCCTTGGGACACGATCACTGGAAACAGTCCTTATGTAAAAAAAATTTAAATCATGGCTCGCACAGAATGTCTTCACAGCACTTAAATGCCTCCACCGCCTATGTGCTGTACAACTCTCCAACCCTGTGAAAAGCTCAGTTGAGAGGGACCAACACCATCTCTCTGCCTTACCCACCCACCTCAAAAATGTTACTTTGCCCTGGGAGGGATTAGTCCAGGGTCATCAGACTGACACCGTATAGTTACACGGACATGTTTAAGGGATGGCATGAGGTGAACAAAATGTTACAAAGATTCAGCTTTGCACTAAATCCATTCAAATGCACAAATTAGGGGCCAGTGAAACCGGAGGCAAATCTAGATGGAGCTTCACACACATTAGGAGTAGAACAGGAGATGTTGGGATCCATTGCTGCTGGGATCCAGTTGAAGAGAGATGCTTGGATTATTCTTGGTGAGGAAGGTCAAGTGTCATTGAACAAGGAGAGGTGATTAGAGGTTAGACAACCGCACTCGGGGAAGTGGGGAGGACAGGGAGAGAGCAGTGAAATAATAGCAGCGCAGCGGTAGAGTTGCTGCTTTACAGCGAATGCAGCGCCGGAGACTCAGGTTCGATCCTGACTACGGGTGCTGCACTGTAAGGAGTTTGTACGTTCTCCCCGTGACCTGCGTGGGTTTTCTCCGAGGACTTCGGTTTCCTCCCACACTCCAAAGACGTACAGGTATGTAGGTTAATTGGCTGGGTAAATGTAAAAAAATTGTCCCTAGTGGGTGTAGGATAGTGTTAATGTACGGGGATCGCTGGGCGGCACGGACTTGGAGGGCCGAAAAGGCCTGTTTCCGGCTGTATATATATGATATGATATAATAGCACTGACCCCACCCATGTGCTTCTCCCATGCCACTGACAGAGTACGTCATGCAACATTGGCAGGAAGACTTCATGTTCGGCTACCAGTTCCTCAATGGCTGCAATCCTGTCATTTTTGAAAAGTGCAACAAACTCCCGGACAAGTTTCCAGTCACTAATGAAATGGTGGAAATCTGCCTGGAACGGAACCTCACCCTAGAGGAAGAGATTAAGGTAAAACTCATCACCGGGATACAGCGCTAAACACGGGGGCACTGCAGTGTAACTGACCACAGACACCCCCTAAACACTGGGGCACTGCAGTGTAACTGACCACAGACACCCCCTAAACACTGGGGCACTGCAGTGTAACTGACCACAGACACCCCCTAAACACTGGGGCACTGCAGTGTAACTGACCACAGACACCCCATAAACACTGGGGCACTGCAGTGTAGCTGAGTACAGACACCCCCTAAACACTGGGGCACTGCAGTGTAGCTGAGTACAGACACCCCCTAAACACTGGGGCACTGCTGTATCATTGACCACGAACACCCCCTAAACACTGGGGCACTGCAGTGTAACTGACTATAGATATCCACTAAACACAGGGGCACTGCAGAGTAATGAACATGGCACAACTGGTGGAGTTGCTGCTGCACAGAACTAGGGATCCAGCCTCAACCCTGACTTTGCGAGCTGTCAGTGTGGAGTTTGCACATTCTCCCTGTGACTGGGCTTTCTCCCAAAGACATGCAGGTTTGCACGTCAATTGGCCTCTGTAAATTACCCCTAGTGTGTAGGAAGTGGATGAGAAAGTGGGATAACATTGAACTAATGCGATTGGGTGATTGATGGTCGGTGTGGACTCAGTGGGCTGAAGGTCCTGTTACCATGCTGTATCTCTAAAGAAAACCAAACTACCACAGATAACATGCTAAACACTAGGGGCACTACATAGTTTAACTAACCTTAGATACCACCCTAAACCCTGGGGCATTACAGAGTTTAATTAACGAATGTATGGCTTGTTTGGCCTTGTCACCAACTTCTCTCCCATAGTGAGTCTGTTCTATGATGTTCTTGTGCTTTTTACTGTGGACAGGAAGGTAACATTTACCTGGCGGACTATAAGATCATGGATGGAGTTCCTGCCAACGCTACTGACCCCTGCACCATTCAGTACCTGTCAGCACCCATCTGCTTGCTGTACAATAACTCAAGGAACAGGCTGGTTCCCATCGCAATCCAGGTAATCAGGAAGGCAGCCCAGGAGAACAAGGCAGGAGTGTGGAACTGCAGCAACCAGTGTACACTGATTGGATTGGTGAGCCAAGGGGGCCAATGATGCATGTGAAAGGTGGTGTGAAAGGGGGAGTTGGAGCCAGGCCAGGCCCCGCAATGGTGAAAGAACCGTTCAATCAGTAGCTCAGTGAAACCCATTGTCCCATTGTATCTCCACCAGCTTTGTGATAGGGTTCTCATTAATCTCACTGCACTGGCTCTTCTCCTATTGTCCTGTAAGTCCTCTCTTTAGTTGAGTGTTTACCTGGTCCCATGTTGAAAGTTACCGTTAAATCCACTTCTAACATTACAATTAAATCAAGATCATACCAACTGTCTCTCTTCAATAGGGTGGCGCAGCTGGTAGAGCTGATGCCACACAGTATCAGAGACTCAGGTTTGATCGGGAACCTTGGGTGTTGTCTGTGAATTTAGCACGTTCTTTCTGCGACATCGTTGGTTTCCTCTGGGTACTCCAGTTTCCTCCCACATCCCAGAGATATGTGGGTTTGCAGGTTAATTGGTCTCTGTAAATTGTCCCTCGTGAGTAGGGAGTGGATGCAAAAGTGGGATAACAGATCAATGGACGGTGTGGACTCAGTAGGCCAATGGGCCTGTTTCCATGCTGTGCCTTTCAATCAATTCCATCAATTTATTCTATGCTTCAGTTTACCAACTGTCCTCCCCCTGAAATAATATCCCACTATTTACTTTCAAAATTTGACCACCTCTGTTAAATCTCTTCTGGCTTTATCTAGAGAGCAGGACCCACTTTCCCATCTCCCAATCTTACACAAAATCCTCGTCTTTGATATCATTGTACTGAATCTCTGGACCCTCTGCAAGATCCGAGCATCCTCGCCCGAACGGTGCCCAGAACTGTATGTTGTGTCTGATTGACCCCCAGTCAATGATTCCTGAACTGTACAACATGGAAGGAAAAAGGTTGATAGCTTTTCATATAATGATTGCAGCAAGAAAGACAAGAGAAGGAAGCTGGAGACAGGAAAAGCAGTTGGTTTTATACAACACCATTTACAACGCAAGAACAATACAAAGTGCTATGTAGTCTATACTTTAAATAGTTACTTTTATCAGACAGAAAAAGTGTAGGTCAGTTTGTAAACAATATTCACTGTATGGTGGATATTTTCGACAAACGTGGTTTTAATGGAGAATGTTATCTTCTGGGTGGCTTGACATAAGCTGACAAGTAGGTGTCTGAAATGCATTCAATCTCTGGAATTTAATGCAACGATTGAGGGCATCTGTCCGAGGTACAAAAAGCAAGAGGCATGGATAGGGAAGGCAGTAAGAAACATTTTCCCATGGCAAGATGGCCTGCAATAAATGGTGTACCAAAGAAATCGTTGCTGGGTCCAATGTTTTTTTATTATTTATTTTAATGATTTAGATGAGAATGTAGGTGGCATGATTAGTAAGTTTGCAGATGACACTAAAATTAGTGGTACAGTCTACAGTGAAGGATACATGATTACAAAGGCATCTTGGGCAAGGAATGACAGGTGGAGTTTAATTCAGATCAAGGCGAGGTATTGCATTTTGGTATGACAGCCAAGGGCAGGACTTGCACAGTAAAATTGTAGGGACCTGGGGAGTGTTGTAGGACAGGGAGACCTCAGGGTGCAGTGTACATAGTTTCAAGAAAGTGGTGACAAAGGTATCACTTTATTGTTGAGAAGATGTTTGACATGCTTGCCTTCATCGTTCATTGTATCGAATACAGAAGTCAGGATGTCACATAACAACATGACAAACAAGAAGTACAAGATGTTTGCAAGGATATATTGATAGTACCATGTACAGTTCTGATTGCCCTGATTTAGGAACCATGTCATTAAACTGTAATCGGTGCAAAACGTTTTATGACAATGTTACCAAGAATGGAGGGTTTCAGATATAAGGAGAGGCTGGAAGAGTTGGGTCTTTTTCTCTGGAGAGTTGGAGGGGAAGGGCTGACCGTGTAGAAGTTTATAAAATCGTGAGGTTTAAAAGGGTTCTACGGGGAAACGTTTCATACGGAGGGTGGTGGGTGTGCAGAATGATACACCAGATGTAGAGGCAGGTACAATTGCACCATTTAAAAGACACTTGTTAGGAGGAATATATGCCAAACGTGGGCAGGTGGGAGTAGCACAGTTGGACAACCTGGTTGGCATGGATGGGTTGGGCCGAAGAGCCTCTTTGCATGCTGTATACCTGTATGATTCTGACTAATTACCATGGTGAAGTAGGTTACAGGCCTGGTTAATGGAACTCGTGTAGATGGGTACATGGTTCGCATGGACATGGTGGGCGAAGAGCCTGCAGGATGCTATGATTCTAATATATCTGGAGTGCCAACAATGGCAAGGGTATTTTAGACTCTGGGTTGTAGTCATTACATTGTGATCAGTGGAGCAGCGGTTGAACATTTTGCAAACAGTGATGGGACTGATTGAGTTGAACATCAAGTTCAGAGGGGAAAAGTACAGAGCAGCCTTGAACATTCTGAAACAAAATCAGAAAATGCCAGAAACAGGCATCAAGTCAGGCAGCATTTATGGGAAGAGAAACAAGGTCAACGTTTCAGGTCAATTATCCATCATCAGATCCAGAAGCTGAGGGTTTTAAATTCTAGAGAGGGCGAGAGGACCAAGGGAAGTGTTGCCTTGACAACATTGGTCTGCACCCTACGAGAAGACATCTAGTGTAAGAAAATAACTGCAGATGCTGGTACAAATCGAAGGTATTTATTCACAAAATGCTGGAGTAACTCAGCAGGTCTGGCAGCATCTCAGGAGAGAAGGAATTGGTGACGTTTCGGATCGAGATCCTTCTTCAGTGCTTATCTTCTCACTTCTCCACTTTTGATGAAAGGTCCTTGTGCTAAAGCATTTCATCTGCTCTGTCTTCACGGATAGGTCTGTGTCTGCTGAGCGCTTCCTGCAGCTTTTTGTTTTGGATTTTCAGCATCTGTAGGATTTTGCTGCAGTTACAAAGATTGTGGAGACGGGTGTGACTGGCTTTAGTGTAATGAGGCAGAGGCATCCACAGTCACCAGCACACCTGCCAATGGGAACATGCCAGGAGAGCTGTGGACTGCTCCAAGAATCTCGAGAGAACTGTTTTTTCCCCTGCAGGCAAAGACTAAAACTAAAAGGGAAGGCAGATAAAACAACACTGCTGTTGGCAACTGTGAGAGAACACAAGCACAGGAGAGGACAAAGCATGATATACGCTGCAGAGTCTGAACAATTAACCACAAAGAATGTCAAAGTCAGTACAAAAGCAAATGGCCGTAAGAATATCAGGCCTTTGAAAAGTCATATTAGCAATGATGTGGCTTTGAGGTGATGCTTCCTGTGGAGGAAGGTGTGTTTAGACAATCGTGAAGTATTGCAAACACTGATAAGTGTGAGAGTTTGTACCTAAGAATGTCAGACCAGGGAAGGACTTGCACAGTAAATGGTGGAGCGCTGGAGAGTATTGTAGGACAGAGAGATCTGGGAGTACAGGTGCGTGCTTCCCTGACAGTGGAGAGCCAGGTGGACAGTGTGGTGAAGAAGGTGAGTAGGTTGCTTGCTTCATTGGGAAAGTACTGAATACAACAGTTGGGGCATCAGGATACAGCAGTTGAAGTTGTGGTGAGAGGGTGTGGAGGAGATTCACCATGACTTTACCTTACTGTGGGCTTGAATTATAGTGCGAAGTTGGATAGGTTGGGACGTTTGGAGCATAGGAGAATGAGAGGTGACCTTATGGAGATGTGCAAGATCAATGTGGATAAAGTGAACACTAAATGTGAGAGGGGAGAGATTTAAGAGGGACCTAAGGGGCAACTTTTACACAGAGGGTAGTCTGGATTTGGAGCGAGCTGCCAGAGGAAGCTATGGAATCAGAATCAGAATAGCCTTTAGTCGGTACAATTATGGTTTTCAAAAGGCATTTGGACAGATGTAGGGAAAGGAAGGGTTATGGGCCAAATGCAGGCGAATGTGATTGTCATGGACAAGGTAGGCCTTTGGGCCTGTTTCTGTACTGTTCACATGATCACATGACAAGTAATTCAATGAAACTAATACTGACAAGAACTCATCATAATTAATATAAATCACAGAACATAAAACAGTACAGTACAGGTACGAACATTTTGGCCCACAATGTCTATGCCGGACATAATGCCGTTAAAACTAATCTCCTCTGCCTGCACATAATCCATATCCTTCCGTTCCCTGCACATCCATGTGCCTCTCAAAAAGCCTCTTCAATCTCTCTATTGTATCTGTTTGCTCCACCACCCCGGCAGTGCATTCCAGGCGGCCAACACCATCTGTGTAAAACAAAACTGGGCCCGTACATCTCCTTCCAACTTTTTCCCTCTCACTTTAAAGCTATGCCTTTCAGTCTTTGATATTTCCACCTTGGGGAGAAACGTTCTGACTCTCTACCCCATCCATGACTCTCATAACTTTATATACTGTCTGTTAATAGAGAACATTGATGAAAATGCTGGCACTCCCAAAGTTGTAAACCACTAGAAGCAGATAATTTTCATCTTAGGTTTTCAAGGAGATTACTGCATTGGTCATTTAAATCATTAATGATCCAGATCATTGTGAAGAGGTGCAAATTGTCCACCGATTCTGGAGTTTACACATACTGACTGAACTGCAAAAGGATCACGGTTACTCTGCAACTATACCATTCACAGATTCACAGGGGACACAGACACAAAGTGCTGGAGTAACTCAGGGGGTCAGGCAGCATCTGCAGAGGGAATGGACAGACAACGTTTCAGGTTAGGACCCTTTTGAGACTGATTGTAGTACTGGGTGAAACCTGGAATAGAGGTGGGTGGGACAATGTCTGGCAAGTGAAGGGGTTTGATTGGCAGATGGGCAGACAAAGGCAGGAAATGAAAAGGAGAGTGAAATGTAAAGAGCACAGGGATCGGCCTGTGACCCAATCTGACTACCATTCATTAGAAAGGTGTGACTACAACATGGATTTTGGAAAAGAATCCTGCAAGGAGAAATTACCATGGAGTTTAGATGGTTAAGGTTTACATGATTGTTTGATTGACATGTTCAGGTGGTAAGGAGTAAGTGAGAGAACGGAAATAAACTATTTCTATTGATTGATGAGTAAGGCCACAGAACCAAGCATAAATATTCGAGCCAGGACTCTCAGGACTGAGTTGGTAGAAACATGTCTACCGGAACCATCTGGAATTGTTATTATTTCTGGGGAAAAAAAGTGTGGGATTAACTTGGGATCGGGAACATCTCTGAAGGACACGGACAGGTAATATTTTGATTTGGGAGCCTTTGTGGGGGGGGGGGGGGGGGGGGGGGGGGGAGAAACAAAGCCTGGGAAGTGACAGGTGGATACAGGTGAGATGGGGGTGGGCTGATTGGCAGATGAATGGCAAAGGCCAGAGATGGGAAAGGGACAAAATGGGTGTGAGATTAGGAGAGTAGAGGAATGAAATTTAAAGCCGGAGGAGGGGATGTGATGAAAGGGGATGGGGGAAAAAGATAAAGAGGGGTGTGAGAAGTTGGAAAAACGTCTGTGCACCAGGCTGGGCCACAGGAACGGGGGAGGGGGGGGGGAGAGAAGGGCAGGTGTTACCTCTAATTGGAGAATTCAACATTCATACCGTTGGGTTGTAAGTACACACACGGAATATGAGGTGCTGTTCCCCCAATTTGTGTTTGTCCTCAGTCTGGGCCAGGACACAAAGGTCAGATGGGGAATATAAAGAGGTTTTTTATACCTGCATCTGCAGTTCCATGTATCTGCATTCTACTATTTCTGGACATGTTGACTGTAGAGTGCGAAAAGATAGAACATAGAACAGTACAGCACAAGAATGGGCCCTTAGGGCCACAATGTTTATGCTGAACATGTACAGTAACATTTCTCTGTCCTGATCCTGTCCTGATATGTTTTCTGTTCAGAAATTATATCCCAGTGCTGCAGTTTTGTTCTCCTGAATTCTGTCTCACTTTCCTTTCAGAAGAACCTTTTAGTGCTTTTGTTTTTTGTTCTTTTTGTGAAGGTGATAGACATATTTCTGTTTCTGACACTGAATGTACTTTGATTTCTTGTATGAATGTAAAAGTTTCAACCATTGAACTTTTCCTAGAAATTTGCAAAGTTCCAAGATTTCCTGTTTCTGGTCAAAGGAGAGCACACAATAACAGCCAGAAATGGCCATGAGGGGGAGGCATTAAATGGCCATGAGGGGGAGGCATTAAATGGCCATGAGGGGGAGGCATTAAATGGCCACGAGGGGGAGGCATTTAAATGGCCATGAGGGGGAGGCATTAAATGGCCACGAGGGGGAGGCATTAAATGAAATCAGCATTAATAGAGAATTAATGCTGGGGAATTTGACAGGATTGAAGACCGACAATTCCCCAGGGCCCTGATAGAACTGAGAATAAATGACATAAAGTGCTGGAGTAACTCATCAGGTCAGGGAGTATCCCTGGAGCAGTAGTTCCCAAACGGTGTGCCTCGCACAGTGTGTGGCATGAAGCCATTCTGTGTGTGCAGTGGTTTTAAAAAAAATCACATAATGTCTGTGTTCAATGACTGAGTCCCAAGAGGTGGAATCGAGACACAGCTCAAAGCAGGTCAGAGGCAAGAGGGCGGTCGGAATCCTGGCCACAGGATGCTCCGTGAAGTAGAACACGTCTGTCCACCCCCTGTACGGTTTACAGCCGCGCCACAGTCAGGGACAGCCCCCCCCCCCCACCGTCCCCCTTACAGTCCCCTCCCACTTTCTGCCTCATTGCCCCCTCTCACTCTGTCCCCTCTCACTCTCCACCCCCTCATTGTCCCGTCTTACTCTGTGCCCCCTTACACTCTTTGCCCCCTCACTGTCCATCCCCTGTACAGTCGAAAGCCACTCTCAATGTCAGGGTCAGCCCCCCCCCCCCCCCCACCTCACTTTCCGCCTCCTGTACCATCTACAGCTTCTCCAACCTGAGTGCCAGGGTCAGTCCCCACTCTATCTTATCCTCGTCCCTTCAGCTTCCTCTCTGATCCCCGTCCCTCACTGTCCCCTCTTTATCTGATCCCTGTCCTTCACTGTCTCCTGTCTCTCTCAGTTCAGTAAAGAAGCCTGGGAACATCGTTGCAATGTCCCTGTGTTGATGATCATCGTGGAGGATCCCCTGTCCTCACTGACTGGGGTCTGTTGGTCAGGAAGTTGAGGATCCAGATGCAGAGTTGAGTGCTCACACCAAGTCCCGCGAGTTTGGTGATAAGCTCTCTATTTCCTCTCTCCCTGTTCCCTCCCTCCCTTTCCCCTCTCTCCCTTCCTGTGTCCACTCTCATTGCCCCTCTCTCACTGTTCCTTCCCTCCCCCCCTCACTTTTCCCTCTCGCACCCCTCACTGTCCCCTCTCTCACTAACCCTTTATCCCTCTCTCCCTCACTTTCTCCTTCATACTATTCCTCTCTCTCTCCCTCACACTCTCTCCCTCTCCTCCCCTTCATTCTCACACTCCCTCACTCTCTTCATTGCCCCTTTATCTCCCTCACTCCCCCTTCTGCGCTCTACTCTCTCTCTCACTAAAAGCTCTGTATTTCCCTCCTGCCTCACTTTCCCCCTTCATTCTCTCCTCACTCTTTCCTTTAGATAGAGCAGAGAGGGAGGGGAGAGAGAAGGGTAGGGGAGAGAGAAGGGAGTGGAGGAGAGGCCGGGAGAGGAGAGGAGGAGATGCTAATTCAAACAAGTGTGCTGCAAGGTTAGCATTATTTTATACCTGTGTTCTGTGAGCTCAAAAACTTTGGGAACCACTGCTATCGAGAACATAGGTGAGTGTTTTGCATCAGGAACCTACTGAGCCTCTGCTGAGATACTGCAGCACTTTGTTTTGTTTGGTTAACCGGGATAACCGGCATCTGCAGTTCCTTGTACCTGAGAATAAAGGCCCTTGAAATAAAGGATGTGTTGTTGCTCAAGTCTATGGGCTCTGGAACAGGCCCAGCAGATTGTAAGTAGCTAATGTTACGACAGTGTTTCTAAAAAGGTCAAGTGAAAACAGGAACTTAAAACTGGTAATTCGAATAACAGTAATGGAGACAAAGTTAGAGTCCATCATGAAAGGAATAATAATGAGGCACGGGAAATCAGTGATCAGACTGAGAGGCATAGAAATGTGAAAGGGAAATTGTGCTTGGCAAATCTGCTGAGATGTTTGAGGCTGGGACTGGCAGAATAGATGAGGGAGACCACGTTTGTTGTGAATTTGGACTTTCAGAAAGTTTTCCATAAGGTCCTGGCGTGAGAACTGCAAGGATCAGTGCTGTGACCCCACCTTTTCATAATGTATACATCAAGATTTGGATGAGGGAATTTAATGTAACATATTGAAGTGTGCAGGCAGCACCAAGCTGGGTGAAGTGTTGAGGATGGTGTAGGATTTGAACACGTTGAGGTCAAATACGTAGCAGATGCAGTTTGATGAGGATAAATGTGGGGTTATCCACATTGGTGGCAATAGCAGGAAGGCAAATTATTATTTGAGTGTCGATAGACTGGGAAAGGGGTAGGTGCAAGACATGTACCAGTTACAGAAGGGAAGCATGCAAGGGGCTAGGAAGGCCACTAGCATCTGGTGTACAGGGATATCCTTGTACCTCCCATTTTCCCAGTCTATCGTTATTCATAGCGAGATGATTCCGGTATTGGATGGCACAGTAGAACTGCTGCCTCACGGCGCCAAATCCTGACCTTGAGTGCTGTCTGCGCAGTATGGACATTCTAACCTCCGGATACTCTGGTTTCCTCCCATATGGGTTTGTAGGTTAATTTGCCTCTGCAAATTGCCCCTAATGTGTAGGAAGTTCAAAAACAAAAGGTTAGAACACTCAGCAGGTTGGGCATCATTAGACCAGCATTGTCCTGCCTCTCACATCAATTATCAGCATAGACTCAATGGGCCGAAGGGCCTGTTTTCATGCTGCATCTCTCAGCTAAACTAATAACCTGGCAGCAGCCTGCCCTTTGGTGCCAGGATCCCACAGCCCTCCCCTCTGTCCTGTATCTCACTTTTACCCTCCCCTAATTTGTTTCCACAATTTATGCAAAGCTGTTCCCTTTGCCACCAGGATTAGTAGTGGTTGAACACATTTGATTTCCATGTTGTGAAGATTATGGATCAAATCTCTGATTACTAATAACACCATAAACTTTTCCCACAGTTGAAACAGGAACCTGGCCCTGAAAACCCAATCTTCCTCCCCGCTGATGCAAAGTACGATTGGTTACTGGCCAAAATCTGGGTGAGATCATCGGACTTCCAAGTACATCAGACTGTCACCCATCTCCTGCGGACACATCTTATCTCTGAAGTGTTCGGTATAGCTATGTATCGCCAGTTCCCAGCCGTCCACCCGCTCTTTAAGGTAAGTCCGCCCTCAGGTCTGGAGCCTCTGTTGTACAATGTGATCTATCTGCTACTTGGTCATCTTCACCCGCTCCTCATGAACCACACTAACCTGCCTCAGCCATCGACTGTCACTGGGATGTAGGGATAACCACTATCTCTACCCCACTCTGCACCACCCTGGGAATACTCATGGGATAGTGCAGAGGGAGCTTTTCCACTGTGGCTCATTCGGAAAGAGCTGGCTGTTTGATTACTTTGAAATGGATGCAGCATGCAGGAAGAGCAAAGCAGTGGGATTAGTTTTAACTATTCCAATTGTTCTTTGTAACCAGTTATTTCTGAGCTCAATGCTTTCCCTCTGTCTCTGTCGCCAGTTGTTGGTGCCTCACGTCCGATTTACGATCGCGATCAACACAAAAGCCAGGGAGCAGCTGCTTTGTGAGTGTGGACTCTTTGACAAGGTAGGTGTGCGAATCTCTGGGCACCAGGACCCTGTTGTGTGGTAGAACTTGGGGGGAGTTAATGAGAATGTGGGGAGAATATAAGAAAATTAAGGTGGGATTAGTGTGAATGGTCGGTGTTGACTCGGTGGACTGAAGGGCCTATTTCCATGCTGTACGTCTCGATGTCTCTGTGTACACCAATGTTGATTCAAGATTAGGATATTCCACCCCTGGGTCCACTGCTGTTACTTTGAGATTTTGTATTTGACGTCTCTGTTGATTTATTCACTGAATAAGTTCAAGAGAGAGAGATAACCTTGGGGCACGAGGGCACTAGATTGTTTCATTTTACCAGATGCTGCCATTCATTCCAACTACACAGAACTACCAGGGTTGGGTCAATAATAAATGCAAGTCCAAGTGCCCAAGGTTATCTCTCTCTCAAAGTGGAGCAGATGTGAGAGGTGTTGCATTTTGGGAAATCAAACCAGGGCAGGGCCCTGGAGAGTGTGGTTGAACAGAGGGATATAGGAATGCAGGTATAAAGTTCCTTGAAAGTGGCATCACGGGTAGATAGGGTGGTCAAGAAGGCTTTTGGCACATTGGTCTTCATCAGTCAGGTTATTGAGCATAAAAGTTGGGATGTTATGTTATAGTTGTACAAGACATTGGTGAGGCCATATTTGGAGTATAGTGTTAAGCTTTGGTAAGCCTGCTATTGGAAGGATGGTGTTCAGCTGGAAAGAGTGCAGAGAAAATTCACAAAGTTGTTGCCAGGACTTGAGAGCTTGAGCTATAGTGAGAGGCTGGCAGGCAGAGACTTTATCCCAGGGAGTGGGGGATGGTGAGGGGTGATCTTATAAAGGTGTATAAGATCATGGGGGAAAGGAAGGGGTGAATGCACAAAGTATTTTACCCTGAATATGGGAATCAAGAATCAGAGGACATAGATTTGAGATGAGAGCAGAAAGATTAAATAGGAACCTGAAGGGCAACTGTTTCGCACATAGCGTGGTGGGTATGTAGAACGAGCTGCCATAGTTGAAGCAGATACCTTTTACATTTAAAATACATTTGCCCAGGTATATGGATAACAATGGTTAAGGGGGATTATGGGCCAAACGTGGGTAGGTGGGACTAGCGTAGATGGGGCATCTTGGCCGGCATTGGCATGTTGGGCCAAAGGGCCAGTTTTGTGCTATATGACACTATAACTGAGTAAGAGGGGAAACAAGTTTTTTAAAGCTACAGGGAATGTGGGGAGGATCAAGGGAATATTTGTGATGGGCTGAGTCAAAGGGGGGCATGAGGAGATGTTGTAGAGGTCATACAGTCAATGGGTTAATGGGAGAGGTTAGTGAGGGGGAACACAGGATATGGAAGGGACTGTGGGGCTTTGAGATGTGCCAAATAGGTCGGACCATGCGAATGAAGAGGGAGAAACTGAGTCAGTATTAAAGATGCAAAACACAAAGTGCCAAAGGATTCCCATGGGTCAGGCGGCATCTGTGGAGGGAAATGGACAGATGATGTTTCCGGTCAGCACCCTTCTTCAGACTGAAGAAAATCTGATCTTCAGGTTCCGAAGAGTCCCGACCCGAAACTATCCATTTCCCTCCACAGATGCTGCCTGACCCCTGAGTTCCTCCAGCACTTTGTGTTTATCTCAGGATTCCAGCATCTGCAGTTCCCTGTGTCTCCAATATCAAATGGATGACTTCCAACAGAAATGGCCAATTGTGACACAGGCAGAGAGATGGACGGACCAGATGGAGGAGAGGTGCCCTTCCTCATTTATAGTTACAGTTTTGTTTACTACTATTGTCTGCATTTATCAGACAAGGGGAGGATGGAGCAGTGGTGGTCAGAGGAGGATAGGACCTGCGTACACTGTTGTACAGACACTGGAGATGAGCCATCCAGTCTGTGAGGCTAGTTGATAAAACAGAGGCCCACTGACGGGGCTTGGATGTACGAACCACCTCACCAGGGGCCACATCGTGGTGATGTGCCCGCACACATTGAATGGTGCCAATACAGCACGGGACATGCCCTGCACCCCAGAACCTTCACTGGATGTCCTTTTTGAGAATCTATGCTATTAGCTGATATAGTCAATTAGAGATATTATATTTTGTTGTAGTAGAGATGGTTTATTTTGTTGTTTTATCTAATATAAAATGAATGCTTATTTTAGTGGAAAGCAGTAAGATGGATGCTTGTGGCAGAAATGTTATCCTTGGGAACAGAATGTGTTTGTCCCTTTACGAATGATAAGGAGTGTACAGAAGAGATGGGCTATTGTCCTCTCCCACTTCTCTGTCTGACTGCGAGTGCTGTGTATTGAAACAGTAAAGCAAGGTCATGCAGCTACGAGATTGCTCGTCTATAGAGATAAGAAAGTTTCTTTCTTAGTAACAACTCCTTATTTGGGTGCGTGTGAAAGTAGGAAAAGTTTTGAATCCACTCTAGGTAAATTGATGCGTTTCTCTAAAAACATGTGACTTATATTAATGGTTTGGTTTCTGAGCATGTGACCTGTATCAATGATTTTGTCTTCTCTGTAACCATGGGAATTGTATTAGATGTGTAATTGGTCCTTGTATTAGATGTGTAATTGGTCCTTGATTTCTTTTTGTCACACCTCTCTTTTTCTTTTTTTTTTTTTTGAGATAAATTTTTTATTGGAGATAGGTACATCTTTACAGTCATACATTTTTAAATTGATAATATTGTCAATTATTATTATATTGTCTCCAATACTTTTTGTCCCCTTTTTTTTAAAAAACTAGATAGAACTAAAGAAATAGATGAAGTAAGGAAAGAAAAGAGAGAGAAGCAAAATAAAAACAAAAACAAGAACAAATTGTAAGGATAAGGAAAAAGTTAGTTAAAGAAGAATGGAGAAATTTATTAAAATAACCAAAACTTCATTCGAGATATATACGTACATTTCAAAGTATAGCATTTCATCCATTCTTTAGTCCGAGTGCTAGTCAGGTTCCTGTGCTGAACCATTCTGACCCTTTAAGTAATCAATAAAAGGAGACCATATTCCAATGAATAATTCCTGTTTGTCCAACAGGGAAAATCTGATTCTTTCCACGTTTAAGGTCTCCGTCATTTCTATAATCCACATTTTGATTGTGGGGACCGTAGGGCCTTTCCAAAATTTTAGAATTAATTTTTTTCCCGTTATTAAACTATAATCCATAAAGTTTCTTTGTGTTGTTCTAAATGTTTGATTTAATTCTAATATTCCGAGTATAATTAATTTTGGATCTGGGTCCAATTGTGTGCTGGTTACTTTAGATATTATGCTAAAAATATTTACCCAGAATTTTTTAATTTTTATACAGTTTGCGAACATATGAAATAATGTAGCTTCTAAATGTTGACATTTATCACATTTAGGTGAGATATGTTGGAAAATTTTATGTAGTTTTGTTTTTGAATAGTGTAACCTATGTATTACTTTAAATTGTATTAGAGAATGTCTGGCGTTTAGTGAACACTGATGTATATGTTGCAAACTTTCTTCCCAAGTATCTTTCGTAATTACTTGGTTTAATTCTTTTTCCCATTTTTGTCTGTATAAGTCCGTGGAGGGAATGTCACTGTCTAATAAGATATTATATATATAAGATATTAATTTTTCTGTATTAGGATGTTTGTTCCAACATTCATCAAGAATTTCTGAATTTCTAATTCGAAAATTTTGGGAGTTCGATTTTACATAATCTCTAAGTTGAAGATATCTGAAATAATCATTTCCACGAAGACCATAAGTCTGTTGCAACTCCTGAAATGTCAGAAAGGTGCCTTCCTTATAAAGTTGTCCCATATTTTTAATTCCATAATCCTTCCATTGTGTAAAACCCCCGTCTACCCATGAAGGCTTAAACAAAGGATTATTCACAATTGGAAGAAAAAGTGATAAATTATCTAATTTTAATGTCTTTTTTAATTGTTTCCAAATTCGTGTAGCACTAAATATTATAGGGTTTTCCCTATAAATTTTTTTGTTTAATTTAGACGTAGCAAATAATATCGAACCAATATCAAAAGGTAAACAATCTTCCTTTTCCATTTTTAACCAGTCTGGTTGATGATCTATTTCTTCCAACCAGAAATTCATATTTTTAATATTAACTGCCCAGAAATAAAACAAAAAATTGGGTAAAGCCAGGCCTCCATTTATTTTTGATTTACACAAGTGTCTTTTGTTTATCCTATGATTCTTATAATCCCAGATAAAATCATTAACAATAGAGTCCAATTTTTTTAAAAAGTTTTTTGTCAGATATATCGGAATTGTCTGAAAAAGGTATAATATTTGCGGTAAAAAAATCATTTTTATGGCATTAATTTTGCCAACCATTGAGATAGGGAGTGTTTTCCAATATTGAATATTCTTATGTAGTTTGTTCAGTAATGGGGGGAAATTTGCTTTAAATAATGATGTATATATCTTAGTTACATAGATCCCTAGATATTTAAATTTTTCATTTACTATTTTAAATGGAAATTGTTGTATTATCTGTTTATTATGTTCCCTTATTGGCATAATTTCGCTTTTATTCCAATTTATTCTGTATCCTGAAAATGAACCAAATTGGGTTATTAGCTTTAATAGGTTTGGAATACTAATTTCTGGTTTTGTGATGTAAATTAATACGTCATCTGCGTATAGAGAAATTTTATTCACTGTGTCCTTTGTGTTATATCCATGTATTTCCGGATGCCCCCTAACTCTTTCTGCCAGTGGCTCAATAGCAAGCGCAAATAATAATGGGGATAACGGGCATCCTTGTCTACATCCTCTAGATAGGCTAAATTTCGATGACAACCTTTGGTTTGTAAA
This sequence comes from Rhinoraja longicauda, assembly GCF_053455715.1. NCBI lineage: Eukaryota > Metazoa > Chordata > Chondrichthyes > Rajiformes > Arhynchobatidae > Rhinoraja > Rhinoraja longicauda. Next base: position 2,111,185 of record NC_135987.1, on the reverse strand, counting down.
TATTCTGGCCGTGGGATTTGTATATAACAGTTTTATCCATGTACAGAATTTCTCCCCTAGCTGCATATTTTCCATCACCGAAAATAAATAAGACCATTCAACCTGATCAAATGCTTTTTCAGCATCAAGTGAGATTATTGCTAGATCTTCATTAATAATTCTCTTGGAATATATAATATTAAATAATCTTCTTAGATTATAGTATGAGTATCGTTTCTGAATGAAGCCTGTTTGGTCAGGGTGTATTAATTTATTCATCACTGTACTTAATCTATACGCTAGTATTTTAGTTAAAATTTTTTGATCTGTATTTAAAAGTGCAATTGCTCTGTATGATCCCGGATCTTCCGGATCTTTATCAGCTTTAGGAATGAGTGTTATTATAGATTCATTTAGAGTGTCTGGAAGTTTCTGTTGAGTATATATATACTCATACAGTCTATGTAAACGTGGGCTAAGCAAATCATAAAATTTTTTATAAAATTCGGAGCCTAAACCATCTGGTCCTACTGCTTTACCATTTTTTAAAGAACCAATAGACTCCTCAATATCCTTTGTCGTAATCTCCCTTTCTAATACTTCTCTATCGTTTGAATCTAAACCTTTTAAATTACATTTTTTTTAAAAGTCTGCTATTCCTTCTGATTGTGCTACGGTTTTAGTTGAATAAAGGCTCTGATAATATTGGAGAAATCTATCATTTATGTCCTTGGGCATTTTTAATAATTCTCCTGTCTCTGTTCTAATTTTATGATTTATTTTTTCCCCTTCCATTTTTCGTAACTGACGTGCTAATAGTTTTTGTGGTTTGTCTCCAAATTCAAAATGTAATTGTTTTGTTTTTTGATAGAGTTTTATTACTTGTTCTGAATACATTTTATTTAATTTATATTTCAATACCGCAATTTTATTATATTTTAGAGTAGATGGCATTCTCGCATTTTCAATATCTAGTTGTTTGATTTCACTTTCCAATGTTTGTTGCTTAATCCTGTTCTCTTTATTGTAAAAAGCTTGAGCAGAAATTAATGTACCTCGAACATACGCTTTAAACGTTTCCCACATAAGAGAAATAGGTGTGTCAGGGTTGTCATTTGCCTCAAAAAATATTTGAATCTGTTTAATAATATATTCCTGGCATGACTTTTCGTTCACAATTTGTGGGTTAAATCTCCAATATGCTTGTTTCTCGGACATTCCATTTAATTTAATCATGAATGTTAAAGGTGCATGATCTGAGATTATAATATTATGGTATTTTGAATTATAAGTAAGTGAGATAAGTTTAGCGTCGACCAAAAAATAATCTATTCTTGAATAGGTTTTATGTACAGGTGAATAAAATGAGTATTCTCGTCCAGTTGGGTTTTCCACTCTCCAAACATCTTTAATATTACTAGTGTCCATATATGCATTTAATAAGTCACTGGAATGTGATTTGGTTTTCCTTTGTCTTGTTGATCTGTCTAAATAGGAATCTAAAGTACAATTTAAATCTCCTCCAATTACTAAATTATGTTGTGCCATTTCCGGAATGCAGTTAAATATTTTCTTAAAGAACAGTGGACTATCAAAGTTTGGTCCATATACATTAACAAAAATCATTTTTTGTGCATTTAATTCTCCTATTACAATAATATATCTGCCATCCTTATCGGTTATAGTTGATGTATGTTTGAATAAAGTACCTTTCCGAAATAATATTGCTACGCCTCTTGATTTATGTGTAAAAGAAGAATGATATGTTTTATCTATCCATTTAGCTTTCAGCCTATGCTCAGCATCTTTTTTTAAATGTGTTTCTTGGATGAAAATCACGTCAGCTTTAATTGCTTTTAAATGTGCTAATACTTTACCTCTCTTAATTGGTTCATTAATACCTTTAACGTTCCAACTGCAAAACGTTATTCCTTCGTTCCCCGTATTCATTTTTAAATCTTGCATTTTTTGTCTATGGGGGTCTATAATAGAGCCAATGGTTCAGTTCAACAGACCCGACCCCGCACCCGAACACTGAATAGATGAATTTTAAGACTCTTAAATGCCTCTCACATATATATCTCCTTTGCTCCAATTTATAACTCCGTTCAAACTGAAAATAATAATGATAGTTTGTAATAGAAAAAAAAAGAGAATAGATTAAGAAATTAGTATTGTGCACAAAGAAGGAAAAAACTACATCTAATGTTAGTGCAGTTAGTGCTAGCCATACTAGCATGGCTACCCATCTACCGACTTCCGTAGTTGATGTTTCGAACTTATCCAGCCCCTTTGTTTCTTGGAACTTGTGTTCCATAGCAATATTTTACCGGGGGTATATCAAGTTCCAATAGTCGGAAGAGTTATGATACAAATAATAAAACCCAGAGTTAAAGGAACAATAAAGGTAAAAATGATAATGAAAATTACTAGCAGGAAAGGAAAGAGAGCAGATTTCCAAACATAACATATAAGATCCAGCTCTGTATTTACCTCTAATCATTCCATTATAAGTAACTTTATAAGTAAGTATTAGTCATTAGTAATAATTATTGATTCTAATTGTTAAAAATACCGCGGTATCATTTTAGTATTCATTAGTTAATTATATTAGTAGCGCAGTTATTAGTATCCATGGCAGAATTTCCGATCCACTTCTTTCTCAGCTTCTTTAGTCATCAATTCAATTCCATGCAGTCCTGCAAAGTCATTTATTCATGATGAGGGATCAGGCATCTTCTCATGACCTAAACTTCTTGGCAAAGTCCAATGCTTTCACAGGGTCGGAGAAAAAGTATTCCTTCCTGTCATAAGTAACTCTTAAGGTAGCAGGATAACTCACACCATATTTCAAATCCTCCACTTCCCTCAGAATACTTTTGGACTCGTTGAATGCTTTTCGTTTCCTTGCAACCTCTGCTGGATAATCTCGGTAAATGCTGATACTGTGACCCTTAAAATCAAGCTTTCTGTTTCTTGATGCTTTTTGCATTATCTCCTCCACAACATAGTCGTTTTGTAATTTTATTATCATTTGTCTTGGGGGTGCGCCTACTCTTGTCTGGCGTCTCATCACTCTATGTGCTCGGGCTAGTTGAGGCTTTTGGTCCAGAGATAAAACTTTTTGCAGTAAATTTGCAGTGAATTCTCGGATATCTTGATCTTTCTCTTCCCCTTCTGGGATACCTGCAATTCTTAAATTCTGTCTTCTCTGGCGACCTTCCAATTCAATACATTTCTCATTTATTTTGACCATCATATCAGTTAGACGTTGATTTTCTGTAACGAGTTTTGCTGTAGTGTGAGCGCTTGTTTCGGCTAGGTCTTCAAGGTCTTTTATAACACCCGTCTGGTAATTCAATGCCTTTTCCACAGGATTCAGCCTTTCATCAAATTCAACTTTCCCATTTTTAATTTTCTCATTCATCTCCTTTGATAGTCCAAATATTATTTCAGAGATTTCTTTCGACAAATCATTCTTCAAATCCACTGCTATATTCTTAGTCTCAAGCTTTAAGTCCTTCATTTCCTCCTTAATTTTTTTTATTTCCCCAGCAACATTCATCTGCTTTATTTCTTCCCTCAAACCAGCAATTTCACTTGCAATAAAGCTTTTGAGTTCCTCACCTTCTGCTTTTTTGGTCACTTTTTTCCCCGTCACATCTTCTTGGGATAACGTCCTACCTGAGGCCGAGGCTTCAGTCAGGCCTTCTCGCGGATTCTGCCTGGTAGCCCGACTTTTCGTTTTATCCGTTTTATCCGCGGGTGGGCTGTGCTGTGTATACATTATAAGTCGCGCGCCTGATAGCGTCACTTATAACAATCGGTGCAATCACTGCAGCGACAGCAGGCAGCAGGTAGGTCGATTTATCCCCGGTTTTTCTCCGTTTTTTACGAGGAGCTGGCTGGCGTTACCCTCTAGCCCTCCATAGCGCCACCGGAAGTCACACCTCTCTTTTTCTGTATAAAAAGTAAACAATCGTGGAGAAGTTGTTCTTCCCCTCCCCTGAGTTGAGATCTTTTCAGACACTAGTATTGAGTCTGGAGATCCTCTTGGGGAAGAACCCCATGGTGGAATAAATCTGATGTGCTAATCCAGTATCACGTGTGATTATTCAGACTGAAGGTAAAGAACTTGATTTAACACTTTCACCCCGAACAGGCGAATGGCACGGGAGGCGGTGGTCATATCCGCCTGGTGCAGCGCGGCATGGAGGACCTCACGTTCAAGTCACTCTGCTTTCCTGAGGCCATCAAGATGCGGGGAGTTGAGAGCAGGGAGAGTCTGCCGTACTACCACTACAGGGATGATTCACTGAAGGTCTGGGATGCTGTGGTGGGGTGAGTTAATGCTGGGCTATGTTGCACCAGGGGGTCGTGTTGTCCCCCAGTGTTCAGTGGTGGTACCTGAGGACTGGAGGATCACTCAATATGCACCTTTTTAAGGTGAGAGGGGCAAGATTTAATAACCAGCTGAGGGGCAACGTTTTCACTCAGTGTGGTGGATACATGGAACAAGCTGCCAGAGGAGGTAATTGAGACAGGTACTATAACAACATTTCAAAGACACTTCCACAGGTACTTGGAAAGGAAAGGTTCAGAGAGATATGCGCCAAATGCAGGCAGATGTCTTAGATGGGGCATCTTGGTCGACGTTGATGAGTCGGGCTGAAGTTGGTCTAGAATTAGGGGATCATCAGGGTCAGAATTGGCATTACCTGGGCAAGTGTGTGTTCATTAGCATCACCTGGGCAAGTGTGTGTTCATTAGTAAAAGCTGGCATGCAATTATTTGTTACTTCATAAAAAGATGTTTATCAAAATTATCTGAGCTGTATTACTAAACTAAACTTGAACACAGGCTTTTGGAATTCGACATCTTCCACATTAAGCACATTTCTTCATTAATTCATCAAAAATTAAAAAATCACCTCATGCTGTTAAAATAGAAAGTCACGCAATAAAAAGGTTAGTAAAAGCTTGGGCAGAAGATTGGCTTGGAAACAGGGAACAATGAATGAGAGGGAAAAGTTATCTTGAAGGGCAGCGTTCGCTTGGAGGGGAATGTGGCTGGGCCAAGACTTTCCCCAGTCTATGTTATTTCTTGGACTTCAGTGTACAGGACACTGTCCAAATTCTCAGACAGCACACTATCTGGAAACAGCCAATGGTGAGGAGGATGGTGGAAGATCTCAAACCCTGGGTGGTCACGAGTAGAGTACTATGTACCTCAGACGCCACACCTCAGGCCTCGGAGAATGTATTAAGGTTCACCGAAAGCATTCTTGGACGTGAGACTGCTGTTGTTGGGGATACTGGAGAATCCAGGGTTGTTCCCTATGGATCAGAGGAGGCCATGAGGGGATCTGATGGAGGGTTTGGGGGTGGAGTGGGGGAAATGGAATGGGGTGGGGAGATTGGAAGGGAAGTAGGATTGGGCTAGAGGGTAGGATTAGGCGTCCTGGACAGATAGGGGGTACGAGGGAGATCGAGAGTGAGGGGGAGACCAGGTGGAGGGAGATTGGGAGTTGGGGGGAGATGGGGAGCGGATGGATTTTGGGGGGCAACTGGGAGCAGGGGGGACAGACGGAGTAGAGGGAAGAAGCAGGTGTTGTGTGGAGACAGCGAACAAGGGTGAATGGAGCAGCATTAAATGTGTTGTCAGGTGTTTTTGCCTTCTGTTCTTTCACCATATGTTTGTCATGATGCTGTATTATTTAGGAATGTCAACTTGTTACCAACAGCTTTGTCACAGAGATGGTCAACATATATTATGATGATGATGAAACTGTTCAGACAGACACTGAGCTGCAGGCCTTTGTGAAGGACGTGTTTGTCTATGGGCTGAAAGACAATAAACGTTCAGGTAACTGGTGGCGCTCAACCTGTGTTCTAGGTTCGATGATCTTGAGGGAAATAAGGAGAGAAGGATAGAAGAGACGGGAAATGTGAAAAGCCAGAGGAAGGAATATAGGTGGAAGTGGAGGGGGGGACGGAGGGGCGGTGGGAGTTAGAAATGGATGTGTATCCAGGTGGGGAACAGGGAAGAAAGAGGGGTAAAGTGGGAGTGAACAGAGGGTGGTGTTTGGAGGTCAGTTACCTAAAATTGGAGAATTCAGTGTCTATACTATTGGGTTCTAAGCTACCCAAGTGAAATACGAATCATGACTGATACATCTTTGCCAAGATTTTAGTGTCTTTACATTCTGCCAGTTAACATAATTATTATTTTTCCAACCACAGGATTCCCTAAATCAGTGAAGACGATTCAGAAGCTGATCGAGTACCTGACCATGATAATATTCACCACTTCCTGCCAGCATGCCGCAGTCAATTTTGGGCAGGTACGTTGCTAAGCTGGAAAGGGTGCAGAAAAGATTTACGAGGATGTTGCCAGGAGCCTATAGTTGCCTGAACTATAGAGTGAGGTTGAGCAAGCTGGGACTTTATTCCTTCTACTGCTGGAGTATATGGGGTCATTTTATAGATCTTGATCAGTTGGGTAGGTGGGCTGAAGAATGGTTGATTGAATTTAATTCAGAGAGATGCGAGGTGTTGCATTTTGGGAAATCTAACACGGGCAGGACCTACACAGCGAATGGCAGGCCTCTGGGGAGTGTTGTAGAGCAGAGGGATCTATGTGCAGGTACATACTGTAGCTTCTTAAACGTGGCCTCACAGGTAGATAGGGTGGTCAAGATGGCTTTTGGCGCATGGGCCTCCATCAGTTAGAGTATTGAGTATAGTGTAGTAAACCAAGTGTTGTGAATTAAACGGGTTTTATTAATGAAACAGTGATTGAACACACGCGCGCTTAATTAGGAGAACAGTTAGGCGCTTGTTGCTGTTGAGAGGAGCACCACACGTCTGTCCACTCTTGGGCTCGAACTGAGCTCATCTCCAACTGTCAACTATCATCTCCAACTGTCAACTGTCATCTCCTTGTCACGTGATCATTCCAATGCTGGTGATGAAGGTTCGATCAGTAAGTGGCTTGACCACCAGGTGGCGCCACATGCCCCCCCCCTCAGAACCGGAGGAATGAAAACGAGCAGGGGTCCGAGTGAGGCGTCCAGACCGCGTGTACACATGGTCCGTGCTCGGAGGCACCACCGAGAGAGGCGAGGGTGGGTGCGGGTGGCCAAGCGGCCGACCCCTGCGACGGGGCTGTGCTCCCCGCACCGGCAGATCAATGTCAGCATGAGCAGGCTTAAGGCGGGACACCAAAACAATCTCCCGTCTGCCCCCCATGTCCAGCACAAAAGGCGCGGTACCATGTTGCAGCACCCGGAAAGGACCTTCGTAAGGCCGTTGTAGCGGGGTCCGATGAGAATCCCTGCGAAGGAAATCATACTGACAGTCCTTGTGGGAAGGTGGCACGTGGGAAGCCAGCACACCAAAATGGGCAATCCAATGAGCAACGAGTGCATGGGCACATGTTGCAGCAGAGGCATCGGCGAGTGGGACAGCCTCTGGCCATCGCGTGAACCGGTCTACAATGGTGAGAAGGTGGGTGACATCCCTGGATGGTGGTAGCGGGTCCACGAGATCAACGTGGATATGGCAAAGCGATGGTGCGGCAAAGCGAAATCCTTGAAGTGATGCTGGCCCTTAATGTCTGGCAGGGAACGCACGCCCTTGCCCAGTTGGCAACCTGTACCCACGTCTCATCATGGACTTACTACTTCACACGTCCCACCTTCCCTCAAGGACTGTCAGTACGTTTTCCTTCGCTACAACGGCCTTACGAAGGTCCTTTCCGGGTGCTGCAACATGGTCCCGCGCCTTTTGTGCTGGACATGGGGGCAGATGGGAGATTGTTTCAGTGTCCCACTCATGTCGACATTGATCAGCCGGTGCGCGTAGCAAAGCCCCATCATAGGGGTCGGCCGCTTGGAGTGTTCAGATCACGTCGGGGTCACCAATGTAGTAAACCAAGCGTTGTGAATCAAATGGGTTTTATTAACGAAACAGTGTTTGAACACACGCGCGCTTAATTAGGAGAACAGTTAGGTGCTGGTTGCTGTTGAGAGGAGCACCACATGTCTGTCCACTCGTGGGCTCGAGCTGAGCTCATCTCCAACTGTCAACTGTCATCTCCAACTGTCAACTCTCATCTCCAACTGTCAACTGTCACGTGATTGTTCCAGTTCTGGTGACGAAGGTTCGATCAGTAAGTGGCTTGACCCCCCAGATGGCGCCACAATAGAAATATAAAACATAGAAAGTAGGTGCAGGAATAGGCCATTTGGCCCTTCAAGCCAGAACCACCATATGATCCTGGCTGATCATCCAGAATCAGTACAAAGTTCTTACATTTTCCCCCATATCCCTTGATTCTGTTAGCCCCAAGAGCTATATCTAGCTCTCTTGAAAACATCCAGTGAATTGGCCTCCACTGCCGTCTGTGGCAGAGAATTCCAGATTCACAACTCTCTGGATGAAAAAGTTTTTCATCTCAGTCCTAAATGGCCTACTGTGACGTCTGGTTCTGGACTCCCCCCAACTTTGGAACATTTATCCCGCATCTACCCTGTCCAATCCCTTAATAATTTTATTGATCCCATCTCATCCTTCTAAATTCCAGTGAATATAAGCCCAATCGATCCATTCTTTCATCATATGTCAGTCCCGCCATCCCAGGAATTAACCTGGTGAACTACAGAGTTTGTGCATTCTCCCTGTGACCTGCATGGGTTTTCTCTGAGATCTTTGGTTTCTTCTCACACTCCAAAGACGTACAGGTTTGTAAGTTAATTGGCTTGGTGTAAATGTAAATTGTCCCTAATGTGTGCAGGTTAGCATTAGTGCAGGAATCACTGGTCACTGTGGACCCGATGGGCCGAAGGGCCTGTGTCCGTGCTGTATCTCTAAACTAAACCAAAATCTCAGATGCTGTCGGTGTGGAGTTTGCATGTTCTTCTTGTACCGCACGGGTTTTCTCCGGGTGCTCCAGTTTCCTCATACATCCCAAAGACGTGCGGGTTTGTAGGTTAATCAGCCTCTGTAAATTGGCCCTAGTGTGTAGGGAGTGGATGAGAAAGTGGGATAACATAGAACTAGTGTGAACGGGTGATCGATGATCGGCGTGGACATGGTGGGCCGAAGGACCTGTTTCCATGCTGTATCACTAAACTAAAGTAAATTGCAGCATCTGCATTCTCCCGTGTCTCCATCATGCAGTGGTATCTCTGCCCATCCCCAAATCTAGTTACTTGTGGATTGCAGCTCCTGGCCCTGTAGGTTTAGCCTGGCCACTGAAGCATATTAAATAGCACCTATGAAAGGGAGAGACACTGATGTGAGGAGTCACAGGTCATAGAATCGTCCCCTCCCAAGCACATGTCAGACTCTTGCAGCAAGTAGACATCACCTTCTGTAACTGAACGGCCAAGAAAGAGGAGACCAATTTGAGTGTACATTCCTCAACTGAATGTTCTGTGTTCACAGTACGACTGGTACTCCTGGATCCCGAACGCCCCTCCCACAATGCGGCGCCCTCCACCCACGGAGAAGGGGGTTGTGGACGTGGAGTACATCATAGAAAGTTTACCAGACAGGGGGCGGTCATGTTGGCATCTGGGCGCAGTGTGGGCACTCAGCCAGTACCAGGACAACGAGGTAAGTCACATTCAGAGAGATGTGCATCACTGAAACAGGTTGAGGGTTCAGCCAGCCATTACACACTGAAACAGGCTCATCTGCCTATGTGTTGTCGGCATGTTTGGAGCGCAAGATGAATCGATAAATGAGAGAATAAAGATCAAGCTCTACCCCGAGGCCTTTGGTTTTCCTCACCTTCCCTCTTCCCTCATCTCCACTGCCCCTCATCCCACCTCCTCCATTTCATTATTCCCCCTTTTTATGGCTGATGTTCTCCACAGTTCTGTCTCTCCTCCTGTGGGCAACCCACACCCCATTTCTTTTGTTCCCGTTACCGCCTCCACTGGAAGCTCAGAGGCATTTTCCTGCTCGGGGAAGGACTGGTGGGTGGGGGATCTACCCACCCATTCCTCATCCAGCGACTGTCCCAGTGACAACATTGTCCATGCATACTTGGCCAATAACCTATTCATTCATTCATTGTCCCTGGATCACAATCTGATTCCCCTCAGTATTTAAATATGAAGAGCATGATTAAACAATGGTTTGGTTGTAACTTTGTCACCTTGGTAAACAGTTCTCTCCATGACACTACCCATGCCAGTGTCTGGAATCACTTCCAACCCTCTCACCCTTCATATTGGATTAACTTAGATGGGGCATCTTGGTCGGCATGGGAGTTGGGCTGAAGGGCCTCTTTCTATGCTGTATAACTGATTCTTACCTTCAAACATTTCCACATTATAAGGTATTCCCAAAACAATCTCTGCCCCTTCAGAGGCGACGTCTTCAACCAGCCTCTAGAATTCCCTTTGCAAACTCCCTGTCTATCTCTCCCACTGTAAAGATCCTTCCTCGACCCATCCTTATCCACCTGTCCGAGTAACTCCTCATGTGACTCAGTGGCACTTTGCTCAGCAGGGTCTGCGTTATAAAATGCTGTATAAATAAAAGGACATCCATTCCCTTTACACCTCCATTTCCCATAAGGAAGATCTCAGGGCCCTCTGCTTCTTTCTCAAACAGAGAGAGACCCAACAACTTTCACCCTACTAACACTCCTCCTGCCAGAACTTGTCCTCACCCTCAACAACTTCTCTGTTGACTCCTTTCACCAAGTTAAAGGTGTAGTATGGGCCCCAGCCTTTTGTAGGGTATGTTAAACAGTACATGTTCCAGGCATACACTAGCACCATCCCCCAACCTGAACTATTTCTGACACCTCTCTCTGTCTCCATCACATGGGTAGACTATTGACGGACGTCTACTACGTTATCCTGCTACATTTCCATCACCTTCAACGTGATCCCACAACCAGTCACATCTTCCATCTGCCTTCACAGCCTTCCCATCTTCCCTTTCAGCCTTCCACAGAGACCACTCACTCTGCAACTCCTTGGTTCAATCATCTCTTCCCATCCAAACTACCCCCTCCCCAGGTACTTTCATATGCAACCACAGGAGATGTAACACCTGTTCCTATACCTCCTCCCTCGCCTCCATCCAAGGATCCCAGCAGTCCTTCCAGGTGAGACAAGGGTTCATGTGCACCTCCTCTAACCTCATCTACTGCATCCAGTGTTCCTGATGTGGTCTCCTGTATGTCGGCGAGTCCAAGCGTAGACTCGGCGACTGTTTCACTGAACACTTGCGCTCGGTCTGCCAAGGCCTACTAGATCTCCCAGTTGCTAACCATTTTAGCTCCCCTTCCTATATTGAGCTTTCCGTCCTGGGCCTCCTCCATTGCCTGAGTGAGGCCACATGCAAACTGGAGGAACAGCACCTCATATTCTCAACACCTCATAAGTTGCTTACAATCTAACAGTACGAAGATTGAGTTCTCCAATTTTAGGTAACCTCTAACAATCCCCCCTTCCCCATTCTGCACCACACCCCCAAGTGCCCGTTTTGACCTATTACCTGCCATGCTTTGTCATGTCCCTCCTCTAGTCTAGCTTTTTCCACCCCCATACCTCACGACAATCAGTCTGAAGAAGAGTCCTGACCCAAAATATTATCTATCTATGTTCTACAGTGATGCTGCCTGACCCACTGAGTTATCCCAGCACTTTGTTTTTTTGGTAAACCAACATCTGCAGTTCCTTATTTCTACTGTATAAATACTTACAGGTTCTGGACAATTATTTGTATTTCAATATTTCTGATGTTTATTTCTGCAGCTATTTCTTGGAATGTTTCCTGATGAACATTTCATAGAGCAGCCTGTCAAGGAGGCCATGGAAAAGTTCCGGAAGAATCTCCAAGAAATCTCAAATCGCATTGCAGAAAGAAACAAGGATAAGAAGCTGCCTTATTATTATGCATCTCCAGACAGAATCCCCAACAGTGTTGCAGTGTAGGGGTTGGGGGCCAGGGAGGTCCTGTCTGCTGCTCTGGAACCAGTGCTCTGTCTGCTTGGGCCATGTGTGCTGCCCGCTCTGTTTGTTTGCCCTCAGCCAGCAACCTGTGAGGACATTCCTCATCGAGATCTTTGAATTGCCTTCTGCTTGAACCCTGCTGCTGAGATGTGATGGTGGATCCAGCAGTGCCAGCCTCCGGCGCACTGGTCCAGACCTTCTCCATCAACTCATCAGCACTGGAGGATGAGCTGCTTCTTTCATGCCTGCAGCCAATGCCTGGCCAGGCCCTGCATATTCCAGTCTTGTCGCCATTTCATAACTTGTTTACATTTGCTTTGTTCACTTAGAATGTAACTACTGCTGGCAAGGCAGCACTTAAACCCCATCCAAAATATCTCAAGTAGTTGGTGATAAGATGCTGTGAAAGTTCTCCCACACTGTCGGATGGAGAATTGCATCACCTTGAAGGAGATACAGGTTAATATCAGCATCGTAAGACCACCGATTGTCATCAAAACCCATCTGCTTTGGGAAAGGAACCTGCTGTTCATGGAGAAACGAGGAACTGCAGGTGCTGGTTTACAGAAAAAAACACAAAGTGCTGGAGTAACCTGGGGTCCAACAGCAGGAATAAATGTTCTGCAGAGATGCTGCCTGACCCGCTGAGTTACTCCAGCACTTTGTGACTTAACCTGCTGTCCATGCCCTGTCTGGTTCTTGTGATCCGGGTCCTTGTGATCCGGGTCCTTGTGATCCGGGCCCTTGTGATCCGGGTCCTTGTGATCCGGGCCCTTGAATGTGGGGCTGCCTCACAACTTGCCCAGTGAGTCTCTCAGTTGAAGGATAATTATGGATGGGCTTTAAATGCCACCTTGCCAGTGACACCAGCACCCTGTGAAGGAATAAATTAACATTTAATATGGAAGAGTCAAGATTATTTAATTATCATATTATATAGAACATGGAGCAGCACAGGAACAGGCCCTTCAACCACTCTGTCTATTCGTGTTGCCACTTTCAGGGAGCTATGGATTGGACCCAAAGATCCCACTGTACATCAATGTTGTTAAGGGCCTTGCCATTAACTACTCTCCTTGCATCCGACCTTCCAAAGTGCAACATCTTGTACTTGCTCAGATTAAACTCCGTCTGCCATTTCTCCACCCATTTATGTTTTTGATCTAAATCTCACTTTATCCGTTGACAATTTTCATCACTGTCCACAGCTCCAAACTTCAAACTTATTAACCGACTCATCTACATTTATGCCCAAAGAAGTCTGACAAAAAAAGGAATGGGAAGAAATGTCGCGACCCGAAACATCACCTTTTCATGTTCTCCAGGGATGCTGCCTGACCCGCCGAGCTGGTCCAGGCACTGTCTTTTTTTTAACCTTTATGTCCAAATCGTTTACGTATGTCACAAACAATAAAGGTTCCAGCACAAATCATGTACAGCACAAACATTGTGGGCCGAAGGGTAGGTTTCTTTGCTGCACTATTCTGTGTTCTAAATCCACTGGTCACGGACTCTTTAACTAAAATAACACTCATCCACCATAGCCCTCTGTCTTCTATAAGTGAGCCAGTTCTGATCAGTTTTAATGATAACTTCTCAATCCATATCTGTATTTGGCATTCAATGCCATATCCTCATTCAGGAAATAAAGAGATAACAGAGTGGTGCACTCTGCCCGGTCCATCACAAGTACTGTCCTCCCCACCATCAAAGGTACAGGAGGCACTGCCTCCAAAAGGCCCACACCACCCCTCTAAACCTATCTCTGTCCTATCTATGTACCTGGTTGTGATGCCAATCCAATGGGCAGCTTTGTTCTGGAATCAGAGAGCCATACAGCACAGGAACAGGCTGTGGGCCCACCATCTCCATGCCTACTATCAAGTATCCTCCAATGCCAATCCCATTTACCAACACTTTGTCTATGCCTTGGTGATTCAAGAGCTCATCCATTGCTTCCTCATGTGAGAGTTTCTGCCTCCATTACCTTCTCAGGCAGTGTATTCCAAACTCATTCTCAGCCAGCTTCTGGGTGAAAAATAATCCTTCACGTGTCGTTGTCAGTTCAATTTCTGATCAATGGTGACTCCTGATATTGATAGTGGCGAGCTTGGCAATGGAAATACCATCAATGTAGAAGATAGAACAGTACAGAAGGTAGACACAATGCTGGAGTAACTCAGAGGGACAGGCAGCATCTCTGGAGAGAAGGAATGGGTGACGTTTCGGGTTGAGACTCTTCTTCAGACTGAAACAATTTCCCTTCTCAACCCAAGACCTTCTCGACCCATCACCCATTCCTTCTCTCCAGAGATGCTGCCTGTCCCGCTGAGTTACTCCAGCATTCAGTTTAAACCAGCATGTGCAGTTCCTTGCTACATAGAACACTACAGCACAGGACAGGCCCTTTCTTCTACAATGTCTCCGCCGAACATGATGCCAAGAAAAAATAATCTCATCTGCCTGCGGTGAATCCATATCTCTCCATTCTCTGCATATCCTGTCCTATCTAAAAGGCCACTGTCCTATCTGCCTTCACCACCACACTGGCAGCACAATCCACGCACCCACCACCCTCTGTATAAAAACTTGCACTGCATATCTATATATCTATATTCGCCTGCGGTGTGCAGTATCAAGTTTTGTTCAAATTGCTGCGCTCTCGTGTACCGTTTTGCCTGTAATTCGGACATGTACCCCATAAAATAAACATCGCCATTTTGATCTAATCCGTGTTCAATGTTGGCACCCTGCAGTACTGCGAATGTGCCACTGGGTGTCAGCAGCGGCACACTACTGACATTGGAAATGGTAGCAGGAGCTGGTCAGACCTCACTAAGAATTGGAGCAAGCCGACTCTACTCTGAAACTCAAACCCCTCTGCAATAAAACCCAAAGTATTGCCTACCTTCCTACTGGAAAAGGGGACGTACAACGAGATCTGGGTGTCCTAGTGCATCAATCACTGAAAGGAAGTATGCAGGTACAGCAGGCAGTGAAGAAAGCCAATGGAATGTTGGCCTTCATAACAAGAGGAGTTGAGTATAGGAACAAAGAGGTCCTGCAGTTGTACAGGGGCCTGGTGAGACCGCACCTGGAGTACTGTGTGCAGTTTTGGTCTCCAAATTTGAGGAAGGATATTCTTACTATTGAGGGCGTGCAGCGTAAGTTTACTAGGTTGATTCCCGGAATGGCGGGACTGTCATATGTTGAAAGACTGGAGCGACTAGGCTTGTATACACTGGACTTTAGAAGGGTGAGAGGGGATCTTATCGAAAAGTATAAGATTATTAAGGGGTTGGACACGTTAGAGGCAGGAAACATGTTCCCAATGTTGGGGGAGTCCAGAACCAGGGGCCACAGTTTAAGAATAAGGGGTAGGCCATTTAGAACGGAGATGAGGAAAAACATTTTCAGTTAGAAAGTTGTGAATTTATGAGCACCAACTCCTTTCAAACTTCACATTTTTTTTAAATGCTACTCATCCATCTATATACTAAGATTCTCGCTGTTTGTTTGTTTCTGAACTGCAGCCAAAACGGTACACGATAGCGCGACAATTGTAGGCCCACCTTACTCACCGTCGTCCCTTTGGTGCTAATGGAAGAAGTTTCATTGAAATCGGTGTTATATTTTTGAAGTCATTCACATTTTAAAGTTTTTTAAAAACTGCCCATGCACAGTTGGGGCCTGTTGATCTAATACGTGAGATGGGCGGGACGCAAGAGTCTCACGCACGGAGATTGTGGGTGGATGGGTTGTATAAGAAAATAACTGCAGATGCTGGTACAAATCGATTTATTCACAAAATGCTGGAGTAACTCAGCAGGTCAGGCAGCATCTCGGGAGAGAAGGAATGGGTGACGTTTCGGGTCGAGACCCTTCTTCAGACTGATGTCAGGGGGGCGGGACAAAGGAAGGATAAAGGTGGAGGCTGGAAGATAGAGGGAGATCTGGGAAGGGGGAGGGGAAGAGAGGGACAGAGGAACTATCTAAAGTTGGAGAAGTAGCGAGTCTGGGTCAAAATGTGGTCGTAGAGTAGGAGGGCAGGAGAAATCACAGAGGGGGAGCAGCGAGAGAGCATGTTGCTAAACTCTCGTCGAAGAGAGGAGGAGAACTTCTTCAAAGTGGACATACCTTGCGGAGGAATCGCAGTGGAGCAACAGGTAGTGTAAGAAAATTACTGCAGATGCTGGTACAAATCGAAGGTATTTATTCACAAAATGCTGGAGTAACTCAGCAGGTCAGGCAGCATCTCAGGAGAGAAGGAATGGGTGACGTTTCGGGTCGAGACCCTTCTTCAGACTGATGTCAGGGGGGCGGGACAAAGGAAGGATATAGGTGGAGACAGGAAGATAGAGGGAGATCTGGAAGGGGGAGGGGAAGAGAGGGACAGAGAAGTTTGCGAAGGATGGGTTTGTTGTTTGGAGCTTTGGTTGTCAATCATGTAAAAGTTTAAAGGGAATCGGGTAGTGAGCAAGCACCACTGTGAGTAAACTGCTGCCTGTACCGATTAACGCCTGCTGGCCAGAAGTGGAATGGACGGGGGACGGGGAGGGAGGAGGGGGGTGTTGTGGAGTGCTGTGTTGGTGAGATAGGGCTTAAGATCGTGGGTGAGCCAGGAAGCTGTGTGCGCAGAGCGTGGAATGCCACCAGGTTGTCCCTCCTTGTCAGGGTTCCTGTGAGCAGGTCAGTCAGTAAGTCACACGGGCGCTGTCTGGGTGTGGGGATGGTGACGTGCAGGTGGGCAGCACCGCGGGCTGAGCCGTGGGGAACCGTGCCCACCTGCGGTGTGTCCGCTGGCTGTTCTTTCACCCTGCAGTGGGGGGGGGGGGGGGAGGGGAGGGGAGGGGAGGGTGCTGGACCAATGCAGGAGTGGTTTGGACCCAACGGCTCCATTTGGTTATCTATCCACCCATCTCTAAAACTCAGATCTTGTATATATATATATATATATATTTAAATATATATATTTGTATGTATATATATCTCTCTGAAATTTTGACATTGGACATGTGGACCTGCAGCCAAAACGGTAAACCACAGCACCACAATTTAAGCGCCACCTTAATCACCACCGTCCTGGCGACTGTTTAAAACAAGTTTTATTTAAATTGGGCTTATATTTTTTAAGTTAAAGACATTTTAAAGTTAAACATTTTCATTTCTAAACAAAGTTTTGAAAGCGGTGTGCCTCTCCTCACTCTCCCCTCCCCTCCCCTCACTCTCCCCTCCCCTACCCTCACTCTCCCCACTCTCCCACACCCGGGCCACACTCCGAGCAGGAGGGAGATGCTCTCCCCGCTATCGCACGGGCCCAGATCGCCGCCGCCCTATCCTCTCCAGTAGTCCGGCCTCGGCCAGGCCACAGTAATGGCCGCCCTCCGGAGCTCCCTCCTCCTCCCTGCAGCGAGGGTTGTAAGTGGCTTTCGCCGCCAACGGGTCGGCGGAGGGGAGTGGGCATGGGGGCCGAGTGGGTGGATGTAGGAGGAGGGTGAGGGTGGGGGGAGGAGAGAGTGGGGGAGGCGGGGGCGGTGAGAGGGGGGCTGCTGGGGAAAGGGGGTGGGGGAGAGTGTGGGGGAGGGGGAGGGTGGGAGGAGAGAGTGGGGGTTAGAGGGAGAGTGGGACTGGGGAGGGGGCAACGGGGGTGGGGGGAGGGCTGGTGGTGGGGGGGGAAGAGAGAGTGGGGGAAAGGGGGGTGGTGGGAAAAGGGAGCATGGGGGAGAGTAACGGGGCACCCAAAGGAACTCAACAGCTACAGGCGGGTGGCACTGACATCACACCTGATGAAGACACTGGAGCTTCTGGTCCTCGCCCATCTCCACCCCCTGGTGAAACCATCAATGGATCCGCTGCAGTTCGCCTACCAGACTCACATCGGGGTGGAGGACGCCATCATCTACCTACGGAACAGAGCTCTCTCACACCTGGAGAGGCCGGATAGCACTGTGAGAATCATGTTCTTTGATTTCTCCAGTGCATTCAACACCATCCAGCCGGGGCTTCTGGGGGACAAGCTGGAGCGCACAGGAGTGGATCACTACCTCACCAACCGACCACAGTATGTGAGGACAAAGGACCTGGTCTCGGACAGGGTGGTCTGCAGCACTGGGGTTCTGCAGGGAACAGTGCTAGCTCCATTCTTGTTCACCCTGTACACTGTGGACTTCAGGCACAGCTCTGCAGACTCCTATCTACAGAAGTTCTCTGACGACTCTGCCATCGTCGGCCTCATCACGGGCGACGAGGACAGGGCGTACAGAGAACTGATCAAGGAGTTTGTGGACTGGTGCCAACGGAACTGCCTCCGGATCAACGCGGGGAAAACCAGGGAGATGGTGGTAGATTTCCACAGGTGCAGCCAGGTCCCCCCGACACAGGTGAACATCCAGGGAATGGACATCGAGAGGGTGGATTCTTATAAGTATCTGGGTGTCCACCTCAACAATAAACTGGACTGGACTGAAAACACCGATGCACTATAGAGAAAGGGCCAGAGCAGACTTTATCTGCTAAGGAGACTCAGGTCCTTTGGAGTGCAGGGGGCACACCTAAGGACCTTCTACAACACGGTGATTGCATCGGCCATTTTCTATGGAGTGGTCTGCTGGAGCAGCAGCATCTCAGCGGCGGAGGGGAAGAGACTCAACAAGCTGGTCAGGAAGGACAGCTCTGTCCTGGGTTGCTCCCTCGACTCAGTGCAGGTTGTGGGAGAGGAGGATGATGGCAAAGTTAACATCGCTGCTGGACAACGACTCCCATCCCATGC
The DNA here is from genome assembly GCF_053455715.1 of Rhinoraja longicauda. Lineage (NCBI taxonomy): Eukaryota > Metazoa > Chordata > Chondrichthyes > Rajiformes > Arhynchobatidae > Rhinoraja > Rhinoraja longicauda. Next base: position 2,092,457 of record NC_135987.1, on the reverse strand, counting down.
ACGACACTGTCACTGCACTGAGTAGCTCCTTCAGTGACAGACTCCTTCAACCCAAGTGCGTGAAGGAGAGATATAGAAGGTGCTTCCTTCCCGCTGCTATGAGACTGCACAACCAGCACTGCTCCCAGCAAACCAGTCAACAATAACAGCTAAGAACACACGGAAAACTGATGACAATTTATATTTCTTTTATTTATAATGAATGATCTCTTGCTCTGTTGCTGTCCACTTTGCTGCTGTAACACTGTAAATTTCCCCAGTGTGGGACGAATAAAGGAGGTGCTACAGCGGGAGTTTAGAGAGTTGGGAAAAACATTGAGAAGTAGAACGTCGAAGGTAGTTATCTCTGGACTGCTACCGGTACCTCGTGCTGGTGAGGCCAGGAACAGAGAGATAGAGGGTATGAATTTATGGCTGAGGGGCTGGTGCAGGGAGCAGGGATTTAGATTTCTGGACCACTGGGATCTCTTCTGGGCTAGGGGTGACTTGTACAAAAGGGACGGGTTACATCTTAACAGCAGGGGGACAAACATTCTGGCAGGCAGGTTTGCTAGTGTGACACCTGTGGCTTTAAACTAAGTAGTGGGGGGGAGGGGTTAACAAATTGTGAATATGAAGATGAGGTAAAAGGGAATACAGGAAATATTGCAAAAGACTCTCGGAAGAATGGGAACAGAAGTTCTAGAGCGGAAAAGAAATTAAGGGCAGGGCCAATTGTGAACGATGTGAGAGGGGAGGTAAATACAGAAGTTAAAGTGTTGTACTTAAATGCGCGTAGTATAAAAAATAAAGTGGATGAGCTTGAGGCTCAGTTAGTCATGGGCAAGTATGATGTTGTAGGGATCACTGAGACATGGCTACAAGAGGACCAGGGCTGGGAACTGAATATTCAGGGGTACACAACGTATAGAAAAGACAGACAGGTGGGCAGAGGGGGTGGGGTTGCTCTGATGGTAAGGAATGATATTCATTCCCTTGCAAGGGGTGACATAGAATCAGGAGATGTTGAATCAGTATGGATAGAAATGAGAAATTGTAAGGGTAAAAAGACCCTAATGGGAGTTATCTATAGGCCCCCAAACAGTAGCCTCGACATAGGGTGCAAGTTGAATCAGGAGATAAAATTGGCGTGTCAAAAATGTAATGCTACGGTGGTTATGGGAGATTTCAACATGCAGGTAGACTGGGAAAATCAGGTTGGAAATGGACCCCAGGAAAGAGAGTTTGTAGAGTGCCTTCGAGATGGATTCTTAGAACAGCTTGTACTGGAGCCTACCAGGGAGAAGGCAATTCTGGATTTAGTGTTGTGTAATGATCCTGATCTGATAAGGGGACTAGAGGTAAAAGAGCCATTAGGAGGCAGTGATCACAACATGATAAGTTTTACTCTGCAAATGGAAAGGCAGAAGGGAAAATCGGAAGTGTCGGTATTACTGTATAGCAAAGGGGATTACAGAGGCATGAGGCGGGAGCTGGCCAAAATTGACTGGAAGGAGGCCCTAGCAGGGAAGACGGTAGAACAGCAATGGCAGGTATTCCTGGGAATAATGCAGAGGTTGCAGGATCAATTTATCCCAAAGAGGCGGAAAGACTCTAAGGGGAGTAAGAGACACCTGTGGCTGACAAGGGAAGTCAGGGACAGCATAAAAATTAAGGAGAGGAAGTATAACATAGCAAAGAAGAGTGGGAAGACAGAGGATTGGGACTCTTTTAAAGAGCAACAAAAGTTAACTAAAAAGGCAATACGGGGAGAAAAGATGAGGTACGAGGGTAAACTAGCCAATAATATAAAGGAGGATAGCAAAAGTTTTTTTAGGTACGTGAAGAGGAAAAAAATAGTCAAGGCAAATGTGGGTCCCTTGAAGACAGAAGCAGGGGAATTTATTATGGGGAACAAAGAAATGGCTGACGAGTTAAACCGTTACTTTGGATCTGTCTTCACTGAGGAAGATACACACAATCTCCCAAATGTTCTAGGGGCCGGAGAACCTAGGATGATGGAGGAACTGAAGGAAATCCACATTAGGCAGGAAATGGTTTTGGGTAGACTGATGGGACTGAAGGCTGATAAATCCCCAGGGCCTGATGGTCTGCATCCCAGGGTACTTAAGGAGGTGGCTCTAGAAATAGTGGAAGCATTGGAGATCATTTTTCAATGTTCTATAGATTCAGGATCAGTTCCTGTGGATTGGAGGATAGCAAATGTTATCCCACTTTTTAAGAAAAGAGGGAGAGAGAAAACGGGTAATTATAGACCAGTTAGTCTGACATCAGTGGTGGGGAAGATGCTGGAGTCAATTATAAAAGACGAAATTGCTGAGCATTTGGATAGCAGTAACGGGATCATTCCGAGTCAGCATGGATTTACGAAGGGGAAATCATGCTTGACAAATCTACTGGAATTTTTTGAGGATGTAACTAGGAAAATTGACAAGGGAGAGTCAGTGGATGTGGTGTACCTCGACTTTCAGAAAGCCTTCGACAAGGTCCCACATAGGAGATTAGTGGGCAAAATTAGGGCACATGGTATTGGGGGTAGGGTACTGACATGGATAGAAAATTGGTTGACAGACAGAAAGCAAAGAGTGGGGATAAATGGGTCCCTTTCGGAATGGCAGGCAGTGACCAGTGGGGTACCGCAAGGTTCGGTGCTGGGACCCCAGCTATTTACGATATACATTAATGACTTAGACGAAGGGATTAAAAGTACCATTAGCAAATTTGCAGATGATACTAAGTTGGGGGGTAGTGTGAATTGTGAGGAAGATGCAATAAGGCTGCAGGGTGACTTGGACAGGTTGTGTGAGTGGGCGGATACATGGCAGATGCAGTTTAATGTAGATAAGTGTGAGGTTATTCACTTTGGAAGTAAGAATAGAAAGGCAGATTATTATCTGAATGGTGTCAAGTTAGGAGGAGGGGGAGTTCAACGAGATCTGGGTGCCCTAGTGCATCAGTCAATGAAAGGAAGCATGCAGGTACAGCAGGCAGTGAAGAAAGCCAATGGAATGTTGGCTTTCGTAACAAGAGGAGTTGAGTGTAGGAGCAAAGAGGTCCTTCTACAGTTGTACCGGGCCCTGGTGAGACCGCACCTGGAGTACTGTGTGCAGTTTTGGTCTCCAAATTTGAGGAAGGATATTCTTGCTATGGAGGGCGTGCAGCGTAGGTTCACTAGGTTAATTCCCGGAATGGCGGGACTGTCGTATGTTGAAAGGCTGGAGCGATTGGGCTTGTATACACTGGAATTTAGAAGGATGAGGGGGGATCTTATTGAAACATATAAGATAATTAGGGGATTGGACACATTAGAGGCAGATAACATGTTCCCAATGTTGGGGGAGTCCAGAACAAGGGGCCACAGTTTGAGAATAAGGGGTAGGCCATTTAGAACGGAGATGAGGAAGAACTTTTTCAGTCAGAGGGTGGTGAAGGTGTGGAATTCTCTGCCTCAGAAGGCAGTGGAGGCCAGTTCGTTGGATGCTTTCAAGAGAGAGCTGGATAGAGCTCTTAAGGATAGCGGAGTGAGGGGGTATGGGGAGAAGGCAGGAACGGGGTACTGATTGAGAGTGATCAGCCATGATCGCATTGAATGGCGGTGCTGGCTCGAAGGGCTGAATGGCCTACTCCTGCACCTATTGTCTATTGTCTATTAGTATATATATGTGTGTGTGTGTGTGTGTGTGTGTGTGTGTGTGTCTATATATATAGGCATATATATATACATATATACATACATATACATACACATACATACACTGACTGGCAGCTGCATGTCGATCTGGGCAAACAGCTGACATTTCCGCAGCACATCACAGCAACATCACTCCGGCCAGACATGTCATCACCTCCGAAGTGACAAAACAGCTGATCATTCTGGAGCTGACAGTGGAAGACATGCGATGAACCCATAGATGTGGGCTGTAGAGGCTTTGCAGGCCACTCACTCTGCAAAGTCCTCAACCAATTGGGCATTACGGGGCTGGCAAAGAAGAGGGCCATTCAATCCGCAAGCGAAGCCGCAGAGAAAGCCACTGGATGGCTTTGGATTAAGAGGGCTGATCCATGGGCAGTTGCTGCTGGGACGCAAGTCGGGGCCGGATCAACCCCAGCTGGGTGGCCTGGGTGAGGGCGAGTAGTTAGATAGAGCTCTAGCGGCTAGTGGAATCAAGGAATATGGGGAGGAGGCAGGCATGGGGTATTGATTGGGGATGATCAGCCATGATCCCAATGAATGGCGGTGCTGGCTCAAAGGGCCGAATGGCCTCCTCCTGCACCTATTTTCTATGTTTCAATGTCTGATGTTGTGAGACCCGAAACAGCCGATGACCCCAGGTTACTTCACTGAGGATGCGTCACAGTGCATCCAGAAGATGTATCTTGCACACACATATGTATATACATTATGCATATACATAAACCATAAAGGTCGAATCGCCTTTATGGTTTATGTATATCATGTGAAAAATAAGACGAAGAGAGAAATAGAGGGTTGCTTTAAATCAAAGTTGCTTCTGATCCATGAGAAGGAACTTTGAGATCTATATATCTCTGGCTTGCCTCTCTCACACACACACACACACACACACACATTCATATATATATATATGAATGTGTGTGTTAAATTTGTGCAGAGTGTGTTTGGGCAATACAACTGCACAAAAGAGGGGGCTGGGGAACAAGGATGGGAGGGAAATGGGCAGAAAGAATAAGAAATAATAAATTCAGATAAATTATGCAGGGGGGAAACATTTAGAAATAAAAATAACAACAAAATGTGAGTTTGATTTTTTTTTTTTTTAGAGATACAGCGCGGAAACAGGCCCTTCGGCCCACCGAGTCCGTGCCGCCCAGCGATCCCCGCACATTAACACTATCCTACACCACTAGAGACAATTTTTTACATTTGCCCAGCCAATTAACCTACATACCTGCATGTATGTCTTTGGAGTGTGGGAGGAAACCGAAGATCTCGGAGAAAACCCACGCAGGTCACTGGGAGAACGTACAAACTCCGTACAGACGGCGCCCGTAGTCGGGATCGAACCTGAGTCTCCGGCGCTGCATTCGCTGTAAGGCAGCAACTCTACCGCTGCGCCACCGTGCCGCCACTTGATAGATGAGACACATACTGTCCCCCCACAACACTGATTACACTGCGAGAGGCAGAGCGAATGGCGGGGTTTGTTACTAAATGGTGGCTGTTCTGCTCATTTGCAAACTACACTTCATGCGTTTCTCCAGCATTTTGTGACACACATTAGTGTAGGCGATTTCAACAGAGGGGTCCATTTTGTTCCTCTAGTATCTTTGTACAGAAGCTTCACGTCCCACACCACGAGCTTCAGGAGCAGATACTTCAATGGTTCTTTGTCACATGTGCGCTGCACAGTCAAATCCTTTCTTCACAGCTCCCACACGTGCCCAAGTCGTCATATTTACAAAAGAAAAAGTCCACACCACGAACCGACCTCCTTGGCATCCAGGGGCACCTCCTGCTGCCGACATTGAAGGCGCTGGAGGCAATATCCCCCCCCCCTCTCGTCCCAGCCCACTCCTCACATCCATCGTCATCAGTGGCTCCCTCCTCCTCTGCTCTCCATCCGACCACTACATGTTTGAAGTGACTGCACAACCTAATCCTACATGGGCAAAGTAACCTCTTGCACCAACATGAACCATTCTAATTGTGGATTATTTACACTAATGTCTTTTGGGGTTATTTGCAGTCTTTTTCCTTTCTCTAACTTGTAGAATTTACGTGTAAAATATGTATAATGTGTTTCTGTGTGTTGACTGAGTTTAGTTTAGAGATACAGCGAGGAAACAGGCCCTTCGGCCCACCAAGTCCGCACCGACCAGCGATCCCCGCACACTAACACTTTCCTACACACACTAGCAACACTTTTTACATTTATACTAAGTCAATTAACCTACATACCGGTACGTCTTTGGAGTGTGGGAGAAACCCGAAGTTCTCGGAGAAAGCCCACGCAGGTCACGGAGAGAACGTACAAACTCCGTACAGACAGTACCCGTAGTCAGGATCGAACCCGGGTCGCTGTAAGGCAGCAACTCTACCGCTGCGCCACCGTATCTACAATGCTGCGGCAATCAAACTATACCTCACGCTACTTATGCAATGACAATAAACATAACTCAACTTGCCTTGACTTCATCTCTGGGCTTGTCAGCCACCTTTGGGGAACTTATTTGCTGGACAGACGGTAGAGTTTCTGTGAAGGGAACAGGTGATACCATTGTGTATTGAGGTGAATCTTGTTTGTGAAAGAAAACAAATTTTCCTGGAGGCTCGGTATCTCGCAGGGTTTAGTTTAGTTTAGAGATACAGCGTGGAAATGGGCCCACCAAGTCCACACCGACCATCACACTCGTTCTCCATTATCCCACTTTCTCATCCGACACACACTCAGGACAATTTACAATTTTTACCAAAGCAAATTAACCTACTAACCTGTAGGTCTTTGGAGTGTGGGAGGAAACCAGCGCACCCGGAGGAAACCCACACGGTCACAGGGAGAACGTGCAAACTCCATACAGACAGCAGCTGTAGTTGTGATTTATACCGGTCTCTAGCGCTGTGAGGCAGCAACTGTACCGCTGTGCCACCGTGCAGTCTGGTTGGGGTAAAGTTGCTATCAGTTCAGAGTACGCTGTGATGGAACTTGGGTGCCATGAGTCACACAGCACTAAGTCAGGTTTGGAAACCCACCTTGTTACTGGGAGAACGTGCAAACTCCACACAGACAGTCCCACGGTCAGGATTGAACCCTGGTGGTTAGTGATGGGGGCAGTGGCTCCACCAGCTGTACCACTGTGCTACTCATGCAGGGATGGGAAGGGTAGACATGGGGAGGGGTTCCCTGACTGAGAGCCCAGAACCAGGGACCACAGACTGACTTCTACAGATGCTCCATAGAAAGCATTTTATCAGGATGTATCACAGCCTGGTTTGGGAACAGCTCCATCTGAGAGCAAGAAATTACAGCGAATTGTGGACGCAGCCCAGACCATCACACAAACCAACCTCCCTTCCATTGGCTCCATCTACACCTCACGCTGCCTCGGCAAGGCCAGCAGCATCATCAAGGGCCAGTCTCACCCCGGCCACTCCCTCTTCTCCCCTCTCCCATCAGGCAAGAGGTACAGAAGTGTGAAAACGCACACCTCCAGGTTCAGGGACAGTTTCTTCCCAGCTGTTATCAGGTAACTGAACCATCCTCTCACCAACTAGAGAGCAGTCCTGACAACCCACCTACCTCATTGGGCTGTCTATATATCGGACTTTACTGGACCTTATCTTGCACCATAGATGATTCGCTTTGTTTTGTATCTGCACACTGTGGATGGCTCGGTTGTAATTCCGTGTAGATTCACGATTCTCCGCTGACTGGTGACCGCGACACAAAAGCTTTTCACCGCGTGGGAAGGAACTGCAGATGCTGGTTTAAACCGAAGACACAAAGTGCTGGAGTAACTCAGCGGGTCAGGCAGCGTCTCTGGAGAGGAAGGGTCTCCACCCGAATCGTCACCTATTCCTTTTCTCCAGAGAAAACACTGACCCGCTGAGTTACTCCAGCCCTCTGTGTTTGTGAAAAGCTTCGCCCTGTTGTTCAGTACACGTGAGAATAAACTTAACTTAACTCAGTGGTCAGGTTGTTCAAGACAGGTGAGAAATGCTGGGACTGCGAATGGGTGGGGAGCAGAGAGAGGAGAGGGACTGACACAGGGGGGTGGGGGAGGGACACAGGGGGGTGGGGGAGGGACACAGGGGGGTGGGGGAGGGACACAGGGGGGGTGGGGGAGGGACACTGGGGGGTGGGGGAGGGACACAGGGGGGGTGGGGGAGGGACACTGGGGGGTGGGGGAGGGACACTGGGGGGTGGGGGAGGGACACTGGGGGGTGGGGGGAGGGACACAGGGGGGTGGGGGAGGGACACAGGGGGGTGGGACGGGTACAGGGGGGCGGGGGCACTCCACCCCACAGGCGCCGGCCGGCTGAGCAGCAGAGCCCACAGCGCGGCTCCTTGTCCGGACCTGCACCCGACCAGCACCCACTCCGCACCCACCCCGCCCGGACCCCGCACCCACCCACCCAGCCCGGCAGCGCACACCATGATCTACACGGTGACGGTCGCCACGGGTCTCCAGTGGTTCGAGGGCACGGACGACTACATCTACCTGACGCTGGTGGGCAACGAGGGCAGCAGCGAGCGCACACTGCTCGACAAGCCGAAATATGACGACTTCGAGCGCGGAGCGGTGAGACCCCCGACCCCGGGTAGCGCGGCCCCAGAGCATCACCCGCCGTCCCCCTCCCTCCCTCCCCCCCCTCCCTCCCTCCCTTCCCTCCCCCCCCCCCCCCTCCCTTCCCCCCCCTCCCTCCCTCCCCCCCCCCCCCTCCCCCCCCCCCCCTCCCTCCCCCCCCCCCTTCCCTCCTCCCCTCCCCCCCCCCTCCCCTCCCTCCCCCCCCTCCCTCCCCCCCCCTCCCTCCCTCTACACCTTCTCCCCGTCCCCTCCTCACCCCTTCTGTTCTCTATTCACCTCTATCCCCTCCTGTGCTCTCTTTCCCCTCTCCACCCTTTAATCCCAATGTACATTTTATCAGTCGTTGTATATTTCTGCCTCTCCTTTCTTTAAGCCCTCCCCCTCACACCCCCACACCCCATACACACACCCCACACACACACCCCACACCCACACACACACCCCCACACACACACACCCCCCCACACCCACCCCCCCCCACACACACACACACACACACACACACACCCCATACACACACCCCACACACACACACCCCACACCCACCCCCCCCACACACACCCCCACACACACCCCCACACACACACACCCCACACCCACACACACACACACAACCCCACACACACACCCCCACACACACACACACCCCCCACACACACACACCCCACACACACACCCCCACACACACACACCCCATACACACACCCCCCACACACACACCCCCACCCCCACACACACCCCCACACACGCACCTGTGTGTGTCCGCCCACCTTCCACCACAGTTGCGGGTCCTGGCAAGTTGCCTGTGAACCTCCCCACATTCCCCACACAGGTGCTGCCCTACCCTGACCTGACCTGCTGCCTGTCAGTCTCTGCCAGTGGTAGCGCGGCTCCTCTCGTTGTGAACTTATGGCCCAAATGGCCGTGAAACCAGTGGCGGGTTCTTTTTGCCACTGACCGAGACTGAGTGGGACACAAAGAAGTAAATTGGCCTGAACAGCTCCAGCGAGAGTTGCAAACTCTGCACAAGCAGCTTTGGGGGAGAGGGTGAAACCGGCAGGGCGGCAGCTGCACTACCTGCTGCAGTATTTGATCATTTTCTTCGTGGTAGGTGGATCCTGGAGATTAAGATGCATGGGATCCACAATTAATTGGTTGCTTGGCTGCAGAACCAAGAAGACAGAGGGATGTGGTGTTATTCTGGCTGGAGCCTGTGGCCGGTGGAGTTCTGCTGGGATCAGAGCTGGCACCTCTGTTGTTCCTTATATATTTCAATGATTTGGTCATAAATGTTAAAAGGTTGGTTAGTAATTTTGTACATGACAAATGGTGGAGTTGCAGTCAGTGAGGAAGGTTGTCAAAGTGTACAGTGTGTTACAGGGATGGCCAGCAGATAGATTTAATCTGAGTGTCAGATGTTGGGAGGGCGAGTGTAAAGCAAAGTGTGCAATGGCCAAACCTTCAACACCATTGATATCTAGAAGGATATTGGGGTCCAAGTCCATAGCTCCTTGAAAATGGCAGCACAAATAGATAGACTGATAAAGAATACACACAGTATGTTTGCCTTCATCAGTCAGGACATCTATACACTAAAACTCTCGTTTGTTTGTTCCTGAACTACAGCCAAAGCGGTACACGATAGTGCGATAATTTTAAGCCCACCTTACTCACCGTCATCCCTTTGGTGCTAATGGAAGAAGTTCCATTGAAATCAGTTTAATATTTTTAAAGTTATTCACATTTTAAAGTTTAAATCTATCTCCAAGGGAGGGAGGGGGTAGAGAGAGGGGGGAGGGAGGGGGTAGAGAGAGGGGGGAGGGAGGGGGTAGAGAGAGGGGGGAGGGAGGGGGGAGAGAGAGGGGGGAGGGAGGGGGTAGAGAGAGGGGGGAGGGAGGGGGGAGAGAGAGGGGGGAGGGAGGGGGTAGAGAGAGGAGGGAGGGAGGGGGTAGAGAGAGGGGGGAGGGAGGATAAAGGGAGTTGAGGGGGATGGAGTGGGGAGGAGGGGGAGGAGGGAGGGAATGGGGGAGAGGAGGAGGGAGAGGGAGGAGGAGGGGGGAGAGAGGGGAGGGGGAGGAGAGGGTGCTGCACCAATGCAGGAGAGGTTTGGGCCTGACGGGTCCACTTGATCTCGTAGAGTATAAGAATCAAGAAGCCATTTATTTCACAAAATGCTGGAGTAACTCAGCAGGTGAGGCAGCATTCGTTCTCTCCTGAGATGCTGCCTGACCTGCTGAGTTACTCCAACATTTTGTGAAATAAATACCTTCGATTTGTACCAGCATCTGCAGTTATTTTGTTACAGAGTCAAGAAGCCATGTTGCCATGGACTTGGGTGAGGGCACAGTCAAACTATTGCGTGCAGTTCTGGTCACCCCATTCCAGGAAAGGTGTGGAGGCTTTGTTGAGTGTGAGCAGGCTAGGATTGTGTTCCTTGGAGCACAGGAGGACAAGGGGTGATCCAACAAAGGTGTACAAAATCATGAGGAGGATAGATCAGGTAAACGCACCGAGAAGGGGAATCGGAACCAGAGGACATAGGTTTAAGATGAGGAGGGAAAGATTTAATGGTAACCCGAGGGGTAACTATTTTACACAAAGTGTTGTGGGTGCGTGGAATGAGCTGCTAGAGGAGGTAGTTGGGGCAGGTATTATCGCAACGTTTAAGAAGCATTTAGATAGCTACATGGACAAGATTGGTTTAGAGGGATATGGGCCGAATGCAGGCAGATGGGACTAGTTTAGAGGGGGCGTGGGAATGTTGGGCCAAAGGACCTGTTTCCACGCAGTCTGGCTCTACGATTGTATGGTGCAAAAGAGGTCTACCAGAATGGTGCCTGGATCCAAAATATTGTCCCCAATTCCATTGTGTAATTTTTGTTAACAGTAATATATGAGAATCGTGGTGAATGTATTTGGGATTTTCATCTCGCGATGATTCATGGAAACTCCATGAAATAAAATCTACCATATCAGCCCAACATATGTAATTAGGCTTTGTGGCGCGTCGATAAGCCCGAAATAAAGGCGAGGAGCCAGGTGTTTCGGGAGGGATTTTATTCGTTGTTGTTCTCTAGTCCGGTCGAGTCTGTAAGAGAGATCGCGCCTAAAACCCCGTCCTTTATCCCTGTAGTTAGGGGCCGCCCCCCTGGACCATCCCATTCCCATGGCGAGGGATCAGTAGTGGAATGGCCCGACCCTTGGGAGCCGCCACACGATCCCCGCCCCAAAACCCGAGGCACGAATCGCACCGGCGGGCGCACAACCCGACCGGACCGTGTACGGAAATCGGCCGACAGAGGGGCCGCGGAGGCACAGGTGGAGGGACAGGTGGGGGGGACAGGTGGAGCGGTCAGGTAGAGGGACAGGTGGGGGGGGCAGGTGGAGGGACAGGTGGAGGGACAGGTGGGGGGACAGGTGGAGGGACAGGTGGAGGGACAGGTGGAGGGACAGGTGGAGGGACAGGTGGGGGGACAGGTGAAGGCACAGGTGGGGGGACAGGTGGAGTCACAGGTGGAGGGACAGGTGGAGGGAGCCGCGAAGGGGGGCGACCTCGCGGCCGAGGCTGGGCAACCCGCACCCGGTTGGTCAATGTCCAAATGTGCCGGCTTTAAGCGGTCAATTGACACGGCCGTGCGGGCGGAATGTCCCGTGGTGGGACGTGGGCACGGGTGCAAGCTTGCCAACTCGCTCGCGAAGGCGCTGTAGGGCGGACGAGGGCGGTTCCTCTCGCCCCGGCAACAAGGGCATGAACTCCCCGGGCACCGTGAGCGGTGACCTGTATACGAGCTCCGCTGATGATGAAGCCAGGTCCTCCTTGGGCGCAGTCCGGATGCCCAGCAAGACCCATGGTAGCTCATCCATCCAGTCCGGGCCGGATAGTCGCGCCTTCAGCGCTGCCTTCAGCTGCCGGTGGAACCTCTCCACCAGGCCGTTTGCCTGCGGGTGATAGGCCGTGGTGTGGTGCAGCCGCACGCCCAACAGGTGGGCCATGGCCGACCACAGCTCAGAGGTGAACTGTGGCCCCTGGCCCGATGAGATGATCACTGGCAGCCCAAAGCGAGCGATCCAGTGCGTGGCCAACACACGAGCGCATGTGGCTGTGGCTGTGCCGGCCAGCGGTATGGCCTCCGCCCACTGCATCAAGCGGTCCACCACTGTGAGGAGGTGGGTGATGCCCCGGGACGGTGGGAGAGGGCCCACAATGTCCACATGTAGGTGGTCGACACACCGGCGGGGTAGTCTTGCTGGGCGATAATGGTATGGCCCGACTCTTGGGAGCTGCCACAGCTTGTTAGACTTGACTTGATCTTTACAATGCCAGGCAGTCTCTCAGATCAGCTCATATTTCTCAAAATATAGTCATTTTCTGAGCAATATATTCAGGTAACTCGCAACAAGCTTATTGATGAAGTGAATAATTTCCTAATGTGTTTCTCCTGCCTTAATTAAACAGTGAAGCAACATTTCCCAAGCCCCCTGTTACTGACGCCATTCCCTGTCTCCAGCAATTCCCATCCTAGTTTTCAACCCAGCCCTGCCTGAGCAACAGTGACTGGGGCTGAAATCGCCGGATCCACTCCACATTATTCCGGTCTTTGACCAGACCTCTCTCTGCCTGTTGGCTTTGCTTGCCCAGCCTTGGTGGTGTGATGCATGTGATGTATGGCCCCACCTGCATCACTGTGGCCCACCCTGAGCAGGGTGTTATATTGATAACCAGTGAAGCAAGCAGTTTATAAACCTGGGCTCATCATGTGCCTCACGGCGCCAGAGACCCAAGTTCAATCCTGGCCTCGGCTACAGTCTGTGTGGAGTTTGCACGTTCTCCCTGTGACTGCATGGGGTTCTTTCCAGGAGCTCCGCTTTCCACCCACGTCCCACAGACGGGTTTGTAGGTTAGTTGGCCTCTGTCAATTGCCCCTCGTGTGCAGGGAGTGGATGAAAACATTGGATAACGGAACTCGTGTCAACGCTTGATGGATGGTCGGCATACACTGTGCAATAGGGCTGTTTCCATGTTGTATCTCTGACCTAAACTGAACTAAAGATAGATAGGAAGTGTCAGTGTAACTCAGCGGGTCAGGCACCATCCCCAGAGAAAAATGGATATGCGATGTTTTGGGTCGGGACACTTCTTCAGACCAAAGTAAACGAGGAGGAACTGGGTGATCTGGTCTCCCTGTGTAACACTGCCTAAACTAGGAGGAACTGGGTGGTCTAGTCTCCCTGTGAAACACTGCCTCAGGGTCAGGTTCAACACCGCGTTCCACTTTGGGATGCTACAAGTTTAGCAACGTCTGACTGTCTTTGCTGGCAAGGGGCCATTGCAATCCTAGTCAGACCCTTCCACACACAGGGATGTTGTCCTTGGGTGAGTGAGTTGCAACGTTGGGACTGGTGGTGAGGGGATGGCCGCAGGGTAGGGGATGTGGACAGGTGGGTGACGCCGGTGCCCACAGGAGGCGTGCTCTGGCCCTCCAGAGCCACAGCGCTGTGTTTGGGGCAGGACGGTGGCAGGGAGCTGTGTGAATGCCCGCAATCTGGCCAGGCCTTGAACGTAGGTGCGTGCCTGCACCCTAGGGCTCTCCGCGAGTGTGGAGCCTGGGGAGCTCCCTGTCACAGCAGCGAGCAGCAAATGTGTGGCTCAGGTTGGGAAGTCAGGTGTGGCCCAGACCTTCCGACCCTGACTCCAGTCCAGACCCTGACCTTGCATCTGACCCCGATCCCAACTCTGACCCTGACTCTGCTCCTGACCCCCTGGCCCTGAGCCCAACCCCAGCCCTGACCCTGATTGACCTCCTGATCCTGACCTTCCACCTAACCCCTGATCCTGTCCTTGACCCCAGCCCTGACTCTGACCGCCAGGGCAGAGCACTCAGGCCTCATGTGTGGGGTTGCAGGAGGTCAGACATTTCTGGCAGAACCAAGACTGTGTTCTGTGTGTTGGCCTTACAGACAGCGGGTTCAGTAAAGGTGGGATGTGAGGAGCAGTCCTCATTATGGTTCTCACTCTCATTCCTGTTCATGCCTCACATATTTATTTCTACTTTTATCAAGCCTCCCCTCAACCTCTGTCGTGATGGAGAACACGATTGAAGTTGATCCAACCGCTCCTTGTAGCTGTGGGTCTTTACATGTTCTCACCTGAACTCAGCGTAGGAGCAGGCAAAGGTGCCTGAATGTGATGAATGAAAACATGGGAGTTTAGAAGTTTCCCTTCACCAACACTGGTCCAATGCCGAGTGCCCGTGTCTAATCCTATCACTGCCTGCTGCCACTAACTCTGCTCTCTGCCTCACACAGGTGGATCCCTACATCACTGCCTGCTGCCACTAACTCTGCTCTCTGCCTCACACAGGTGGATCCCTACATCACTGCCTGCTGCCACTAACTCTGCTCTCTGCCTCACACAGGTGGATCCCTACCGCATGATCACGCTGACTGACATCGGTGAGATAATGTTCGTGAGGCTTGAGAAGCACAAGTACTTGGCCAATGATGAATGGTACTGTAGATATGTCTCCATAAAAACCCCAACCGGAGAATCCAAGGTGTTTCCCTGTTACCGATGGATGACTGGCGACATGGAGATGGAGATACGGGATGGGAAAGGTTAGCACCAAACCTGACAATATATTTAATGAGCGGGACTACACCATTCAGCCCCTTGAGACCAGCGTTGCATTTGGTTCAGAACTATTTGCTCCATCTGATGCTAACTTCCTCACCTCTCTTACAAGAGACTCTTGTATCCCAGCTTTCTGTAGTCTCTCCTTGTGACTGCGTGGGTTTCCTCCGGGTGCTCTGGTTTCATCACAAAGACATGTGCCTTTCTAAGTTAATTGGCCTCTGTAAATTGTCCCTCATGTGTAGGGAGTGGATGCGAAAGTGGGATAACGTAGAACAAAAAATCTTATCACCTTATCTTGGTACACGTGACAATAAACTAAACAAAACCAACAGTGACCTGGGCTGAAATTGCCGGATCCACTCCACATTATCCTGGTCTTTGACCAGACCTCTGTCTGTTGGCTTTGCTTGTCTAGCCTTGGGAAAGGAGGGCTGGGCATCGACACCCATGGGAATGGGACGGTCAAGGCTTCAGCTGTGACGCTGGGGTATGGACCGATCACCAAAATGGTCATTGGTGGCCTCACGTACATCACTCTGGCAACTATACAAAAAGAAATGGATGCACTTCTGCACTCGGCCCTGCCCTGGGACCGTGCGGAGGGAGCTTCACTTTGTGTCTAACCTGCGCTGTCCCTGCTCTGGAGTGAAAGTTGGCCTTGGATCTTGCAAAGGGAGGCTTCACCATCCATCGGATGAGTTGATCTGAGGTCGATAATCAAGATATGGTGTCAGTGAATTCTAAAAAGCTGAAGTAATTTAAGGAGAATCTGCAGGCAGGACTCTGTCAGATGACGTGAACAGGTGGGGGTCAGGTTTGGGGAAGGCGTAAAGTGCAAACCCTACACCGATAGCCAAACTTGTAGCTGTGCTTCCTTGCAGCAAGATTACCCCGTGACGACCGTGATGAAGTTGCTAAACAGCACCGATGCAGGGAGCTGCAGCAGAGGCAGAAGGTTTTCAGGTAAATCATGATGTCACGGAACAGTTTTGTTCTTTATTAAGGGGCAACACGCTGTGCAGCGGTAGAGTTGCTGACTTAGACCCGGGCTCGATCCTGACTACAGGTGCTGTCTGTACGTTCTCCCCGTGACCTCGTGGGTTTTCTCTGAGTGCCTCGGTTTCCTGCCACATCCAAAGACGTACAGGTTTGCAGGTGACAAATTGCCTTTGGTAAAAATTGTAAATTGTCCCAACCCCAGTGTAGGACAGTGCTCGTGTACAGGGATCGGTGATCGGCGTGGGCTCGGTGGCCAAAGGGCCTGTTCCGCGCTGCATCTCTAAACTAAACTAAAAACTCAATGAGTTATTTCAGATTAGAGACACCCAGCATAGTTTTGTCAAGGGCATTTGGATCAATCTGATTGAAATTGTTGAAGAGGTAGCCAAGTGTATTGATGAGGATAGTACAGTGACCTGGTTTACTTGGACTTCAGTCAGGTCTTTGACAAGGTCCCACCATGGAGACTCGTCCATAGGCCAGGACCCATGTGCTCCAAGGCATTTTGACAAACTAGATCCAAAATTGGTTTTGTAGTAGGAGACAGAGGGATGGGTTGCTTTTGTGATTATTGGTGTTCCTCAGGGATTGGTGCTGGGATCCTCGTTGTTTGTGATTTGTGCGCGTGTTAATGTAGAAGGCATGATCAGTAAGCTCGCAGATCACACCAAGAATGGCGGGGTTGTAGATGAGGAGGATGGTAGTCTGGCGTTGCAGAGAGATAGCGATGTGTTGGTGAAATGGACCGATAATGGCAGACGGAGTTTAATCCTAATAAATGTGAGCTGATGTATTTTGGGAGGACTGAGGAAGGGAGGGCAGGCACCGTGACTGGTGGGCTCCTGGAGGGCATTGGTGAATAGAGGGGCCTTGCAATACAAGTCCAGAGAGCATTGAAGGTGGCTGTGCAAGTCAATGGTCAGCAAGGCATGTGGGATGCTGACCTTCAGAGGGGGCACTGAGTATAAGAGGGAGGTTTGTCCAATGTATTCAAACTTTAGTTTGGCCTCAGCTGGAATTCTGCGTGCAGTTCTGGGTGACGCACTGTGTGAAGGATGTGACCACACTAACGAGGGGGCAGAGAAGGTTTACCAGGATGTGACCACACTAACGAGGGGGCAGAGAAGGTTTACCAGGATGTGACCCGGGATGGAGATTTTCTGGGGTTTGGAGAGACAGCAGAGGCTTGGTCTGTTCTCCCTGGAGCAGAGGAGATGACGAGGGCACATAACTGAGGGATGTAAAATTCTGAAATGTATGGGTAGGGTGAACTGCAAAATACTTTTCCCATATCAGGCGTAGACAACACAAGAGGACGCAGGGTTAGGTTAGTGGGGAGGAGATTTAGAGCAGGAACTTTCTCAGGCATAGGGAGGTAAGTATCACAATGCATTGGTCGAGTGGTTAATGTGGGGTACCGACACCATATAGGCAATGCCTAGATTAGCACCTTAATGTCCCATACATAGAAGGGTATGGGCCCAGTGCTGGGTGGTGGGATGGTGAGGATGTGGTGGGTAGAATAGCTTATTTCCTTGCTGTGAATCAATGACTTTCTGTATTGATTTCAGATTTTTTGAGCATCTGTAGAGTTTTGCTCTTCCCTCTCTGTGCCACTGTTGATGTTGAGACTGCCCTAGCCTGTCTTTTAATCTGTTTCACAAGCTACTAGTCTGTGTTCTTTCTCCTGACGTGAGGAACACAGCGGATACAACAAATTATCCTCCAACATTTCCGTCACCTCCAACGGGACCCCACCACTGGCCATATCTTCCCATCCCCTCCCCTCTCTGCGTTCCGCAGAGACCGTTCCCTCCGTAACTCCCTGGTCCACTCGTCCCTTCCTACCCAAACCACCCCAACCCCGGGCAACACCTGTCCCTTTACCTCCCCCCTCAACTCCATCCAAGGATCCAAACAGTCTTCCCAGATGAGGCAGAGGTTCACCTGCATCTCCTCCAACCTCGTCTATTGCATCCGCTGCTCCAGATGTCAACTTATTTACATCGGCGAGACCAAACGCAGGCTCGGCGATCGCTTCGCTGAACACCTTCGCTCAGTCCGCCTTAACCAACCTGATCTCCCGGTGGCCGAGCACTTCAACTCCCCCTCCCACTCCCAGTCTGACCTTTCTGCCTCCTCCAGTGCCATAGTGAGGCCCACCGGAGGAACAGCACCTCATATTTCACTTGGGCAGCTTACAGCCCAGCGGTATGAATATTGACTTCCCTAACTTTAAATAGTTCCTCTGTCCCTCTCTTCCCCTCCCAGATCTCCCACTGTCTTCCTGTCTCCAACAGCATCCTTTCTTTGTCCCGCCCCCCCTGACATCAGTCTGAAGAAGGGTCTCGACCCGAAACATCACCCATTCCTTCTCTCCTGAGATGCTGCCTGACCCGCTGAGTTACTCCAGCATTTTGTGATACCTGAGGAACACATACAACCTGTAAGAGAACGGTTGCCGGGAAACGAGCGCTCGTCCAGTCACATGGCATGTCCTAGTTTCTGAACCAAAACTCTGGGAATTATCATCCAGTCATACAGCACTGATCTGGCCCTTCGGCCCAACTTATCCATGCTGACCAACATGCCCCATCTCAGCTAGACCCACCTGACCCAGTTTGGATCAGACCTGTCCTATCCATGTGCAAGTGTCTTTCAATTGTCTGGCTGCAACCTTCCCCCCATTGACGAACTGTACACTGCAAGGGCCAGGAAGCGAGCAGGCAAGATCACCTCTGACCCCTCTCACCCTGGCCACAAACTCTTTGAAGCACTTCCCTCTGGAAGGCGACTCCGGACTGTCAAAGCAGCCACAGCCGGACATAAAAACAGTTTTTTCCCACGAGTGACAGTTCTACTCAATAACCAAAGTCTGTAGTCTCTTTTTTGCTCTGGTTTATTTTCACCCACATGTTTAGACCGTAATGTTGTGTCCTTATTGTTTTGATGTGGTTATGCTTTATTCTTAATTGTTAACTGTATGTTTGTGTTGTCATTTGTGAGCGGAGCACCAAGGCACATTCCTTGTATATGCACATACTTGGCCAATAAACTTATTCATTCATTCATTCATTCATTCAACCTGCCTCTACTACCTCCTCCGTCAGCTTGTTCCATATACCCACTACCCGCTGTGTGAAAAATCTGTGCCAGCATTTCCTGCTAAATCTTTCCCCTCTCACTGTGCTGGGATGGAGATTTGTGAGGCACATTATCATAAACGATTCATGCACAAGTAGCCACCACCCACCTTCACCCCTGTTTGCACAAACCCCTTTAAAGTTGTTCCGGTCTCGTTATATTTCCGCCACATTGAGTCTCTTCACTGCGCTCTCTGTGGTTTTCATGTTACAGGTGGAAGGAATGGCATCCGGGTTTCCCGCTGAGCATTGACGCAAACTCCCACAAGGATTTGCCCCGAGACATTCAGTTTGACACGGAGAAGGAAGTGGACTTTGCGCTGAACTACTCCAAGGCGTAAGTAACACTGGTCTAGCAACTGGGAGATGATGCCCATCTATCCCCAGGTGTGACAGTTCGTGAAGGTGTGTCGGGCAGAGTCCCCACCCCTCCATCCCTAGTGGACCTGTGATTTTAGATTTAGAGATACAGCGCGGAAACAGACCCTTCGGCCCACCGAGTCCGCTCCGCCCAGCGATCCCCGCACACTAACACCATCCTACACACACTAGGGACAATTTTTTTTCAAAGTAAGACTAGTTTCTTGCAGACACAAGGAACTGCAGATGCTAGTTTACAAACAAAGTACAAAGTGCTGGAGTAATTTAGCAGGTCAAACAGCATCTCTGGAGGACATTTTCTGGAGGACATAGACAGGTGACATGTCGAATCAGGACCGCTTCTTCAGACTGTTTGTGGTAGAGAGGAGAATCTGGAAGAGAGGTGGAAGTGGACAGAGCCTGGCAAGTGATAGATGGATACCGTTAGGGTGGTTTGTTTGGAAGGGGACAAGGGAGGATGGGGAGATGAGGGTGGGACAGTGGGAGGAGAGGGGCAACCACGGGCTGCCTGTGGGGTTTGGTTTCCAGCCCCCCAGTTGTGTCTCCGTCCAGTTTTCCTGCAGTTTGCAACAGTAAAGGAGGAGTCAGGATGGCTGACGTTGTCCATCGGAGTGGTCTCCAGCCAAGGACAGTATTAGGAACCACAGGGCATTTGACAAGGACTTCACCCACTGGCGATGGCTGTGACCCACTGTCCTACTGGGGAGAGGGAGCAGCCTTCACAGGCACCACAGGCAGGGCACCAACATACACCAGCTGAGCGACACGGCTTGGTGTGGGTGAGGGAGGGGTGGTGGTGGATACACATCCATAGACTCTCCCACCGTGACAATGTCCACCCCTGCAGTGGTGACAATAGCAGTGGCCAGGTCCTTCCTCCCACCATCCCCATGCTCACCACCCATCTCTACACTCATCCCATTTCCCAGCGCTCTCTGGAGCTTTCAGGTGCTCACCGAAATGCTTCGAACATTGTGAGGGTACCTGCTTCCATCGGGGACTCTCACAACAGCTCAGTGATGCAGTGGTAGAGTTGCTGCCTTAAGGCGCTTGAGACCCGCGTTCAATCCTGCCCACGGGTGCTGTCTGCACGGAGTTTGTACGTTCTCCCTGTGACTGCATCAGTTTCTTCTGTGTGTGCCGGTTTCCTCCCACATTCCAAAGACGTACAGGTTTGTGGGTTAATTGGCTTCTGTAAAATTGTCCCTATGTGTGTAGGATGGAACTAATGTACTGGTGATCATTGGTTGATACGGACTTGGTGGGCCGAGGGGCATGTTTCCACACTGTATCTCTAAACTAAACCAAACATCGCCACCGTGGGCAGTGAGATCCAGTGTCCGGACACTCTCCAAGTGAAAGGTTCTTTCCTGAGGTTCCTTCCCTACTTCCTTTAAACTTGACGTGATTGTGGAGCCTACCAGAGAGAAGGCAATTCTGGATTTAGTGTTGTCCAATGAACCAGATTTAAGAAAGGAACTCAAGGTAAATGAACCGCTTGGAGGTAGCGATCATAATATGATTCGTTTTAATCTGCAATTTGAGAGGGAGACGGTGAAACCAGGAATGTCAGTGTTGCAGTTGAACAAAGAGGACTATGAAGGCATGAGGGAGGAGCTGGCCAAGGTTGAATGGAAAAGGTTCCTGGCTGGAATGACGGTGGAACAGCAATGGCTGGAATTTCTGGGCATAATCCAGAAGATGCAGGATCATTTCATTCCAAAGAGGAAGAAAGATTCTAAGGGGAGTAAGAGGCAACCGTGGCTGACAAGGGAAGTTAGGGATGGAATAAAACTAAAAGAAAAGGTGAATAATATAGCAAAGAGTAGCAGGAAGATAGGAGATTGGGCAACTTTCAAAGGACAACAGAAGGTAACAAAAAGGGCAATACGGGCTGAAAAGATGAGGTACGAGGGTAAGCTGGCCAAGAATATAAAAAAAGGACAGTAAAAGCTTCTTTAGGTAATGTTAAGAGAAAAAGATTAGTAAAGACAAATGTGGGTCCCTTGAAGGCAGACATGGGTGAAATTATTATGGGGAACAAGAAAATGGCAGAAGAGTTGAACAGGTCCTTCAGATCTGTCTTCACTAAGGAAGACACAAACAATCTCCCAGATGTACTGGAGGACAGAGGATCTAGGGAGACAGAGGAACTGAAAGAAATTTGCATTAGGTGAGAAATAGTATTGGGTAGACTGATGGGACTGAAGGCTGATAAATACCTGGGGCCTGATGGTCTGCATCCCAGGGTACTCAAGGAGGTGGCTCTAGAAATCGTGGACGCATTGGTGATCATTTTCCAATGTTCTATAGATTCAGGATCAGTTCCTGTGGATTGGAGGGCAGCTAATGTTATCCCACTTTTCAAGAAAGGAGCGAGAGAGAAAACGTGATTTCAGTGTTTGTAGCGCATCAGTTCCAGAGGCAGTCCAATGTCCGCAATGGGATAGAGGTGAATCCGACAGTATCCACGTTATGGTAGAACCCTTCAGAAGGCTGATCACAGAGGGGATGTTGTTCCTGAGTATGGTTTATCTGCAGAGCATAACACAATCTATCACCTTGCAGAGTCTGGAGCTCAGAGTAGAGACTGCTTCAGTCGGTGTTACATTATCATTAAGCAGCTACAAACATCACTGTCAGCACCACAGCCAAGTGCCCATCTGTGCACAAAGTGCCGCCGGTCAGTGCATGTTCATTCATGCGACAGCCTGCCTACTGTCTTGGGAAAAGGTGAGGCACTTTTGCAAATGGAATCGTGCATAACTTGCCTTTGACCTGCTGGTAATATGCACGTCAATACTGAAGGGCTTTTACACCTGCATTAAAAACAAGAGGGTAACCAAAGAGAAGGTACAAACCGCTCAGGGATAAAGGAGGGCATTTGTGCTCGGAGAGAGGATGCAGGCGAGGTATTAAAGGAGTACTTGCATTCACCAATGTCAAGGAGGTGCAGGACATTGAGATCAGTTTGGGGAATGCCAAAATGCTGGGGCAGATTGGGGTCAAGCAGGAAGTGGTGTTGTGGCTCTTGGACAGTATTAAAGTGGATAAATCCCCAGGGCCTGATGGGATCTATCCCATGTTATTGGGAGAGGCAAGAGAGGAGAATGCAGGGGCTTTGATGAAGATTGTTCTATCTACACTTGTCGTAGGCAAGGTCCCAGAGGACTGGGGAGTAGCCAATGTTGTTCCTTTATTTAAGAAGCAAAATACAGATAATTCAGGAAATTACTGGTGGGTGAGACTGGCGGGCGAGTGGTAGGGAAGCTATTGCAATGGATTCTTCAGGACAGGATTTACTCGCATTTGGAAGAGGATGGTCTTTGTTCATGGCAGGTCATGTCTTATGACTTGATTGAAATTTTTGAGGAGCTGACAAATGTGATTGATGAGGTAGGGCAGCAGATGTGGTCTACATGGATTATGATAAAGTATTTGATAAAGTCCCTCACAGTAGGCCGATCGAGAAGGTTAAGATTCATGGATTCCATGGCAACTTGGTTGGAAAATTCAGAAATAGCTTCCTCACAGAAGACAGAGGGTTGTGGTGGAAGAGAGATGTTCTGGCTGGAGGTCTGTGCCCAGTGGAGTTCTGCAGGGATCAATGCTGGGACTTGTGTTACTTGTGACATATATGTATAAATATATACAACACTAAAATTGGTGGAGTTGTGGACACCAAGGAAGGTTGTCAAAATATACAGTGTGCTCTAATTCAGTTACAGAAATGGGCAGAGAAATGGCAGATGGAGTTTAACCCAAATAAGTGTGAGGTTTTGCATTTGGAAGCTCCACTATAAATTGTAGCCAGTCAATGGCACTTTGCTTAACCGCACTGATTTACAGAGGGGTCTTGGTCAACGTCCATATCTACCTGAAAGTTGCAGCCTAAGTAGATAGAGTGCTAAAGAAGGCATATGGTATCAGAGACAGGAACAGGTTGCTGCTTTAGAGGACCTTGGTTAGGCCACATTTGGAGGATTTGTGTACAGTTCTGGCCATCCTAGTGCAGGAAAGATGTGGAGGCTTTGGAAAGGGTGCAGAAGAGGTTTATTAGAATGCTGCTAGCATTAGAGGGTAATCGCTACAAGGAAGGGTAACTGATAAATTATATACAATTTAGAGAGGGTCTATACCATAGGGTAGACAGTCCAATCCTTTATCCCAGGGTGTAATTGTCAAAGACAAGAAGGCATCATTGTAAGGTGAGAGAAGAACAATTGTAAGGAGATATGCAAGTTTTTATAGAGAGGGTGGTGTTTGTGAATTGTGCTACCAATAGTAGGGGCTGATACGATAGTGGCGATTAAGAGACTTTTGGATAGACCCGTGGAGATGTAGGGAGTGGATGAAGGGCGCACGGTGGCACAGCGGTAGAGTTGCTGCCTTACAGCGAATGCAGCGCCGGAGACTCAGGTTCGATCCTGACTACGGGCGCCGTCTGTACGGAGTTTGTACGTTCTCCCCGTGACCTCCGAGATCTTCGGTTTCCTCCCACACTCCAAAGACGTACAGGTTTGTAGGTTAATTGACTGAGTAAATGTAAAAATTCTCCCTAGTGTGTGTAGGATAGTGTTAGTGTGCGGGGATCGCTGGGCGGCACGGACTCGGTGGGCCGAAGGGCCTGTTTCCATGCTGTATCTTTAAATCTAAATCTAAATTATGGATCACGTGCAGGTAGCGAAGAGGCACTGTCAGAATAACATGGACGAGTAAGCACAGTGCATTTTGTGGATGGTGCACACCGTGACAGTGAGGGTGAAGGGGATAAATGTTCAGGGTGGTGAATGGGGAGCATTTGGCCTTGATGGAACTGAGCTTCTTGCATCATGTTGTAGAATTCAACAATGCTGCTGATTCATGCAGCGATGTTTCAGCACCTTTGAAGAGCAGGAAAGGAGTTTCTAAGATGCAGTGTCCTGACGGATTAAACTGCACGGAATGAACCCTTACAGGTGCCAGTGTCCCTGCCCTCCACCTCTCCTATCTCTGACCTAGGTACCCGACAAATCTTAGACAGACAGAAGTATTGGATCATGAATCAGCAGGCTTCTAACTGAAAACTATTTTCTTGTACAGGATAGGGAAGTTGTATCTGGATAAGTTCAAGGACATGTTTCAGACTTCATGGACTGATTTTTCTGATTTTGAGCAGATCTTTGTCCGAAATAGCAATACAATTTCAGGTGAGTCACATTCTCTGCACTGTGAGAAAGGCAAGTCCTCATTGCCCAGGTAACACACCTGCCAGACACATTCAGGTGGTCTACTAACCAGGAAAGCCTTCCACTCCTAACCAGGGAATTAACACACTAGGATTACTTATGGTTATCAATGTAGTTATTGTAAATTTCCCTGGTGTGGGACGAATAAAGGAATATATTATTATTATTAGTTAGTCCTTTTCTCCTGAGCTTTTTTCCAGAATCAGAGAGTTGTACAGCTCAGAAATACGATCTTTAGCCACCACATCCATGCCCACCATTTTTTGCTGATATTCATTAATTCCATTTGCCCGCATTAGGATGGTATCAGACAACACCTTGCGTAGTTGTGTTCCTGTCTAAATGCCTCTTACACGCAAATTTGTTTCTGATTCCACCACTCATTCTATATCCCTGACTTTTTTCTCATTCAAGTATCCATGATCTACATCCTATTAAAGATTGCTGTTTAATCTGTGTCGACCACCTCTCCCAGGTCCTATATTCCAAATCTTGACCTTGATTCTGGAGACAAGGTAACGTGACCAGTTTCCCAGCCATCCTGTTGGTTCGGTCGGTCCACTGTGTAAATTGGCTCTGGCAGATTAACTTAACAGGCTGTGTCACCGCACAATCCTCTCTGAAACACTTCACATCTGACCATCATTGGAACGATCTCCAGGAGGGGTAGAACTTGTTCAAACGCTGCCTGCTGCATCCCTGAGCCAAGGCCACCTTAACCTCTGGCCTCAAGTTACATTAAAACTTAGAACATAGAACAGTACAGCATCGGGCCGCATCCTTCAGCCAACAATGTCTTTGTCAAACATGACGCCAAGACCAACTCGTTCCAGGCATTCACCACCTCTGTCATTGTAAAATCCAATTGCCCTACATATTTCCTTTAAATTTTGTCCCTTTATTCTTAAAACTACTAATATTTCATATTCCCACCATGGGAATAAGTTTCTGACTGTCTACCCTATCAATGCCTCTCATAATTCTGTGCTCATCAATCACATCTCCCCTCAGCCCTCTGACACTCCAGAGAAAACTATGAAGTTTGTCCAACCCCTCTCAGAAACTGATAACCCCTAATAACACGTCATTCTGGTAAAATAAAGAAACGAACTGCAGACGCTGGTTAATACACAAAAGGACACAAAGTGCTGGAGTAACTCAGTGGGTCAGGCTGCGTCTCTGCAGAACATGGCCATGTGATGTTTCTGGTCAAGACCTGGTAACCTCCTCTGCACACTTTGCAAAGTCACCCCCATCCCTCCAGTAATGATGTGACCAGAACTGCACACAATACTCAAATGTAACCTAGCCAAAGTGATATATAACTGCATCATAACATCCTGCCTCTTATACCCAATGCCCCGAGCAATGATGTAAGAATACCATATGCCTTCTTTACCACTCTATCTACTTATGTTGCCACTTTCAAGACGTTATGGACTTGGACATGTCTGCTTCTTTTCCCTCCCTCTCTATCCAACAATTCTTGTCCAGTTGTGCACTCAGCTCCACGCCAAACACTGAAGTGTAGAAGGAGATGGCTCTCACACTCAACCCCTCCTACAAATATGTCTCCCTTCAGCTTTGAATGTAATTTCCCTCCTCACCTCCTGCCAGTTTACCACTCTGCTTGCTGCTTGCAATTTCAAACATGTGGCCCTTGCTGCCACGCTACTTTATGTCATGAGGGCTGGAGTATGGGTCAGCATGGATGTGCTGGGCTGAAGGGCGTGCTTCTGTGCTGTGCAACTCACTGACTCTGCAAAAAGCTCAGTTGAGAGGGACCAACATCATCCGTTCGCCCGATCCTTGCACCTCAGACAGGATACCTTGCCCTGGGAGAGTCTAGCCCAGCGTGATCACACTCGCACAGTGCTGGACGCGTCTGTTACAGGAACAGCTTGTTTGAAGGATGGCGTACGGTGAACAAGATGTTAAAAAGATTCACCTTTACCCTAAATCCGCCGGTGGGCACAGTTTCTTAAAATAGGGCCAGTGAAACCGGAGGCAAATCTAGATGGAGCTTCACACACATTAGGAGTAGAACAGGAGATGTTGGGATCCATTGCTGCTGGGATCCAGTTGAAGAGAGAGATGCTTGGATTATTCTTGGAGAGGAAGGTCAAGTGTCATTGAATAGAGGTTAGACAACCGCACTCGGGGAAGTGGGGAGGACAGGGAGAGAGCAGTGATATAATAGCACTGACCCCACCCATGTGCTTCTCCCATGCCACTGACAGAGTACGTCATGCAACACTGGCAGGAAGACTTCATGTTCGGCTACCAGTTCCTCAATGGCTTCAATCCTGTCATTTTTGAAAAGTGCAACAAACTCCCGGACAAGTTTCCAGTCACTAATGAAATGGTGAAAATCTGCCTGGAACGGAACCTCACCCTAGAGGAAGAGATTAAGGTAAAACTCATCACAGGGATACAGCGCTAAACACGGGGGGCACTGCAGTGTAACTGACCACAGACACCCCCTAAACACTGGGGCACTGCAGTGTAACTGACCACAGACACCCCCTAAACACGGGGGCACTGCAGTGTAACTGACTACAGACACCCCCTAAACACTGGGGCACTGCAGTGTAACTGACCACAGACACCCCCTAAACACTGGGGCACTGCAGTGTAACTGACCACAGACACCCCCTAAACACTGGGGCACTGCAGTGTAACTGACCACAGACACCCCCTAAACACTGGGGCACTGCAGTGTAACTGACCACAGACACCCCCTAAACACTGGGGCACTGCAGTGTAACTGACCACAGACACCCCCTAAACACTGGGGCACTGCAGTGTAACTGACCACAGACACCCCCTAAACACTGGGGCACTGCAGTGTAACTGACCACAGACACCCCCTAAACACGGGGGCACTGCAGTGTAACTGACCACAGACACCCCCTAAACACTGGGGCACTGCAGTGTAACTGACCACAGACACCCCCTAAACACTGGGGCACTGCAGTGTAACTGACCACAGACACCCCCTAAACACTGGGGCACTGCAGTGTAATGAAGGGTGGCACAGTGGTGCAGCTGGTGGAGCTGCTGCCTCAGGGCACCAGGGACCCGGCTTCAACCCTGCCTGACCTTGGGAGCCGTCAGTGTGTAGTTTGGACGTTCTCCCTACTGCCGCGTGGGTTTCCTCCGGTTGCTCCGGTTTCCTCCCACGTCCTAAAGATGTGCGGGACTCCATGATAATTGACCTCTGTAAATTAATCCTATTGTGTAGGGAGTGGACGAGAAAGTGAGATAACATAGAACTAATGTGAACGGACGATCGATGGTTGGCATTGACTTGGTGGGCTGAAGGGCCTGATTCTATGCGATATCTCTAATCTAAACTAAACTACCACAGATACCATGCTTATCACTGGGAGCACTAAGCACCCTAAACACTAGGGGCACTACATAGTTTAACTAACCTTAGATACCACCCTAAACACTGGGGCATTACAGAGTTTAATTAACGAATGTATGGCTTGTTTGGCCTTGTCACCAACTTCTCTCCCATAGTGAGTCTGTTGTTCTATGATGTTCTTGTGCTTTTTACTGTGGACAGGAAGGTAACATTTACCTGGCGGACTATAAGATCATGGATGGAGTTCCTGCCAACGCTACTGACCCCTGCACCATTCAGTACCTGTCAGCACCCATCTGCTTGCTGTACAATAACTCAAGGAACAGGCTGGTTCCCATCGCAATCCAGGTAATCAGGAAGGCAGCCCAGGAGAACAAGGCAGGAGTGTGGAACTGCAGCAACCAGTGTACGCTGATTGGGTTGGTGAGCCAAGGGGGCCAATGATGCATGTGAAAGGTGGTGTGAAAGGGGGAGTTGGAGCCAGGCCAGGCCCCGTAATGGTGAAGGAACCGTTCAATCAGTAGCTCAGTGAAACCCATTGTCCCATTGTATCTCCACCAGCTTTGTGATAGGATTCTCATTAATCTCACTGCACTGGCTCTTCTCCTATTGTCCTGTAAGTCCTCTCTTTAGTTGAGTGTTTACCTGGTCCCATGTTGAAAGTTACCGTTGAATCTGCTTCTACTAACTCTACATTGTATTCAAGGTCAGCATTAACCAGTGCTCCTCATCTTTTATCTGTTTCATTATTAGGGCGGCACGGTGGCACAGCTGGTAGCGCCAGTGCCTCACAGCATCAGAAACTCAGCTTTGATCCAGACTTTGGCCAGTGTGGAGTTTGCATGTTCTCCCTGTGACACTGTGGTTTCCTCCAGGTGCTCCAGTTTTCTCCCACATCCAGAGACGTGCGGGTTTATAAGTTAACCGCAGAAAATTGTCCCCAGTGAGTGGGAAGTGGATGCAAAAGTGTGATAACATAGAGTTAGTGTCAACAGGTGATCAATGGTTGGCGTGGACTCAGTGGGCCGAAGGGCCTGTTTCCATGCTGTGTCTTTCAATCAAGTCAATGATTTGGATGAGAACATACAGGGCAAGATTAGCAAGTTTGCTGATGATACAAAAGTGGGTGGTTTTGCAGATAGTGAAGATGGTTGTGAACAATTGCAGCAGGATCTGGATCGATTGGCCAGGTGGGCGGAGGAATGGTTGATGGAATTTAATACAGAGAAATGTGAGGTGTTGCATTTTGGGATGTCGAACAAGGGCAGGACCTACACAGTAAATGGTGTAGTGTGTAGTGTTGTAGAGCAGAGGGACCTAGGAGTACAGGTGCATGGTTCCTTGAAGGTCGAGTCGCAGGTAGATAAGGTGGCCAGAAAGGCTTTTGGCACTTTAACCTTTATCAGTCAGAGTATTGAGTATAGAAGTTGGGAGGTCATGTTGCAATTGTATAAGACGTTGGTGAGACCGCATTTAGAATATTGTGTTCAGTTCTGGGCACCATGTTATAGGAAAGATATTGTCAAGCTTGAAAGGGTTCAGAAAAGATTTACGAGGATGTTGCCAGGACTAGAGGGTGTGAGCTGTAGGGAGAGGTTGAGTAGGCTGGGTCTCTATTCCATGGAGCGCAGGAGGATGAGGGGAGATCTTATAGAGGTGTACAAAATCACGAGAGGAATAGATTGGGTAGATGCACAGAATCTCTTGGCCAGAGTAGGGGAATCGAGAACCAGAGGACATAGGTTCAAGCTGAAGGGGAAAAGATTTAATTGGAATCCGTGGGGTAACTTTTTCACACAAAGGGTGGTGGGTGTATGGAACGAGCTGCCAGAGGAGGTAGTTGAGGCAGGGACTATACCATCGTTCAAGAAACAATTAGACAGGTACATGGATAGGACAGGTTTGTAGGGATATGGACCAAGCGCAGGCAGGTGGGACCAGTGTAGCTGGGACATTGTTGGCTGGTGTGGACGAGTCGGGCCGAAGGGCCTGTTTCCACACTGCATCACTCTATGACTCTAATTCCATCAATTTATTCCATGCTTCAGTTTATCAACTGTCCTCCCCCTGAAATAATATCCCGTTATTTACGTTCAAAATTTGACCACCTCTGTTAAATCTCTTCTGGCTTTCTTTCTCTAGAGAGCAGGACCCACTTTCTCATTTCCCGATATTACTGAAACCCCTTGTCTCTGATACCATAGACTACATAGCACTTTGTATTGTTCCTGCGTTGTAAATGGTGTTGTATAAAACCAACTGCTTTTCCTGTTTCTACCTTCTTTCTTGCTGCAATCTTTGTATGAAAAGCTATCATTTTTTTTCCTTCCACAATGTAAATGATGCACTCTAACAGTTCAGGAATCATTAAGTCAGGAATCAGTAAGTCACACCCACAAGCCGGCAAAAAGGACATCAACTAGAAACATTAAAATATAGCCACAACACAACGACAGTAATTGAATAAAGAAATAAATGGCTCCTACATAATGAATCTCTGGACCCTCTGCAAGACCTTGACATCCTCCCTGGAATGGTGTTCAGAACTATATGTTGTGTCGATTGACCCCCAGTGAATGAATCCTGAACTGTTAGAGTGCATCATTTACATTGTGGAAGGAAAAAAATTGATAGCTTTTCATACAAAGATTGCAGCAAAAAAGACAAGTAGAAGGAAGGTAGAAACAGGAAAAGCAGTTGGTTTTATACAACACCATTTACAACGCAGGAACAATACAAAGTGCTATGTAGTCTATACTTTAAGTACTGTTGCTTTTATCAGACAGTTTGAGAACAATATTCAATGTATGTGTAGAAAGGAACTGCAAATGCTGGCTTTCTCCAGAGATGGTGCCTGACCCGTTGAGTTTCTCCATCATTTTGGGTCCATCTAATATTTACTGTATGGTGGATATTTCTGTCAAGAGTGGTTTTAGCGGAGAACGTTGGCTGATGAGGATTGGGATAAGCTGGCAAGTAGATGTCTGACCTGCATTGAATTTCATGCAACAATTGGGGGCATCTGTCCGAGGTACAAAAGGCGGGAGAGGCATGCATAGGGGAGGCAGTAAGGAACGTTTCCCCATGGCAGAGGTGTCAGGATCAGAGAGCATCGTTTTAAGGTTAGGAATAAGACTTTAAAGAGAATCTGAGAAAGAATGTTTTTCACCCAGAAAGTGACCAGAATTTAGAACGCACCACCTGAAGTTGGTAATGCAGGTAGATACTCCAACAACATTCAAGGTGTGTGGGGAGAATAAAAATTGTGCTTAATGTAGGATTTGTGTAAATTGGTTGTTGATAGCCAGCGTAGACTCAATGGGCTGAAGGGCTTGTTTCTGGGCTGTCTAACTTGATGACTGTCAAGATGGGAACATGATTTGGTACTTGGCTGAAGTGTTAGATTAATATTTTCATCCGTATTTACTGTGGAGAAAGACATGGGATGGCAGGGCCTCGGGGAAGTTGATAGCAAGAGGCACAAGAAGCTGTAGATGCCGGAATCTTGAGCAAAGAACTAAATGTTAGACCCACTCAGCAGGTCGGGCAGCATCTGGTGAGAGAATGCACAGATGATGTTTTGGGTCAGGACCCTTTTACAGACTGATCTGAAGTTAACATTGATGTATTGACGAGACTATATTATGGAAGACGAGGTGCTGGAGTTCCTACAAAGCATTAGGGTAGTTAAATCTGCAAGTGCATCCGAGCACAATGCCAGAAACTAAATCAGAAATGGCAGAGATGCCTGTTTCATTCAGAGCCCTGGGTGAGGTGCCGGAAGAGTGAAATCTCACTCATGTTGTTCCTCTAGTCTCAGTGATAGGCAATAGACAATAGGTGCAGGAGGAGGCCATTCAGCCCTTTGAGCCAGCAACGTCATTCAATGTGATCACGGCTGATCATTCACAATCAGTACCCTGTTCCTGTCTTCTCCCCATACCCCCTGACTCCGCTATCCTTAAGAGCTCTATCTAGCTCTCTCTTGAAAGCATCCAGAGAATTGGCCTCCACTGACTTCTGAGGCAGAGAATTCCACAGATTTACAACTCTCTGACTGAAAAAGATTTTCCTCATCTCCGTTCTAAATGGCCTACCCCTTATTCTAAAACTGTGGCCCCTGGTTCTGGACTCCCCCAAAATTGGGAACATGTTTCCTACCTCTAGTGTGTCCAATCCCTTAATAATCTTATATGTTTCAATAAGATCCTCTCTCATCCTTCTAAACTCCAGCATATATAAGCCTAGTCGCTCCAGTCTTTCAACATACGACAGTCCCGCCATTCCTGGAATTAACCTAGTGAACCTACGCTGCACGCCCTCAATAGCAAGAATATCCTTCCTCAAATTTGGAGACCAAAACTGCACACAGTACTCCAGGTGCTGTCTCACTTAGGGCCCTGTACAACTGCAGAAGGACCTTTTTGCTCCTATACTCAACTCCTCTTGTCAGAAAGGCCAACATGCCATTAGCTTTCTTCACTGCCTGCTGTACCTGCAATCTAACTGATGAACAAGGACACCCAGATCTCTTTGTACTTCCCCATTTCCTAACTTAACACCATTCAGATAATAATCTGCCTTCCTGTTCTTACCACCAAAGTGGATAACCTCACACTTATCCACATTAAACTGCATCTGCCATGCATCCGCCCACTCACACAACCTGTCCTAGTCACCCTGCATCCTCATAGCATCCTCCTTACAGTTCACACTACCAGCCAGCTTTGTGTCATCCGCAAATTTGCTAATGTTACTTTTAATCCCTTCATCTAAGTCATTAATGTATATTGTAAATAGCTGCGGTCCCAGCACCGAGCCTTGCAGTACCCCACTAGTCACTGCCTGCCATTCTGAAAGGGACCCGTTAATCCCTACTCTTTGTTTCCTGTCTGCCAACTAATTTTCTATCCATGTCAGTACCCTACCTCCAATACCATGTGCTCTAATTTTGCCCACTAATCTCCTATGTGGGACCTTGTCGAAGGCTTTCTGAAAGTCCAGGTACACTACATCCACCGGCTCCCCTTTGTCCATTTTCCTAGTTACATCCTCAACAAATTCCAGAATATTAGTCACGCATGATTTCCCCTTCGTAAATCCATGCTGACTCGGAACGATCCTGTTACTGCTATCCAAATGTTCCACAATTTCATCTTTTATAATTGACTCCAGCATCTTCCCTACCACTGATGTCAGACTAACTGGTCTATAATTGCCCGTTTTCTCTCTCTCCTTTCTTAAAAAGTGGGATAACATTAGCTACCCTCCAATCCACAGGAACTGGTCCTGAATCTATAGACATTGGAAAATGCTCACCAATGCGTCCACGATTTCTAGAGCCACCTCCTTAAGGACCCTGGGATGCAGACCATCAGGCCCTGGGGATTTATCAGCCTTCAGTCCCATCAGTCTACCCAACACCATTTCCTGCCAAATGTGAATTTCCTTCAGTTCCTCCATCACCCTAGGATCTCTGGCCACTAGAACATCTGGGAGATTGTTTGTATCTTCCTTAGTGAAGACAGATCCAAAGTACCTGTTCAACTCGTCTGCCATTTCCTTGTTCCCCATAATAAATTCCCCTGCTTCTGTCTTCAAGGGACCCACATTTGTCTTAACTATTTTTTTCCTCTTCACATATCTGAACAAGCTTTTGCTATCCTCCTTTATATTATTAGCTAGCTTACCCTCGTACCTCATCGTTTCTCCCCGTATTGCCTTTTTAGTTAACTTCTGTTGCTCTTTAAAAGAGTCCCAATCCTCTGGCTTCCTGCTCATCTTTGCTATGTTATACTTCTTCTCCTTTATTTTTATACTGTCCTTGACTTCCCTTGTCAGCCACAGTTGCCTCTTACTCCCTGTAGGAGCCACACCCCTCTGCAATCACCAATTTGCACATCCTCACAGACTGACTCCAGTTTAACAGTAGAAATTGCAGAGGTGGAGAGGCTATTCAGGAAACAGAAAAGCCGGAAATCTCCAGGACTGAACAATGTTTCCCCCTCTACCCTCAAGCTCTGTGGTGAACAACTGGCACCGATCTACACAGACATTTTCAACCAGTCCCTTCAAACCTGCACTGTCCCTGTCTGCTTCAAGGTCTCCACTATTGTCCCTGTACCTAAAAAGACAAGGATCACTGGTCTTAATGACTACAGGCCTGTCGCACTGACCTCTGTAATCATGAAGACCTTTGAAAGATGTGCTGGCCCAGCTGAAAAACATCACAAACCCCTTGCTGGACCCTCTGCAGTTTGCATACAGGGCCAGTTGTCATTTGTGAGCGGAGCACCAAGGCACATTCCTTGTATATGCACATACTTGGCCAATAAACTTATTCATTCATTCATTCATCCTTGGGCAAGAGACTCTGTGCGTCTACCTAATCTATTCCTCTGCTGAGCGTTTCCTGTAGCTTTTTGTTTTGGATTTTCAGCAACTGCAGGATTTTGCTGCAGTTACAAAGATTGTGGAGACGGGTGTGACTGGCTTTAGTGTAATGAGGCAGAGGCATCCACAGTCACCAGCACACCTGCCAATGCGAACATGCCAGGAGAGCTGTGGACTGCTCCAAGAATCTCGGGAGAACTGGTTTACACTCTGTTGGCAAAGAGCCACATGGCTTGGGGAATAAAGAATTAATTGATTTTTAATAAATCTTATTAGTCAAGTATGTACACATACAAGGAATTTGCCTTGGTGCTTTGCTTGCAAGCAACAACACGACATACAGTAGACAATTAAGGATAAAACATTATAATTTAAACATGTGAAGAATGAAATAAAATACCAGAGCAAAAGGAGACTACAGACTTTTGGTTGTTGAGTAGAGCTGCTGCTCGTGGAAAAACGCTGTTTTTTATGTCTGGCTGTGGCTGCTTTGACAGTCCGGAGTCGCCTTCCAGAGGGAAGTGCTTCAAAGAGTTTGTGGCCAGGGTGAGAGGGGTCAGAGATGATCTTGCCCGCTCGCTTCCTGGCCCTTGCAGTGTACAGTTCGTCAATGGGGGGAAGGTTGCAGCCAACAACCTTCTCAGCTGTGTGAACGATGAGTTGCAGCCTCCGGATGTCGTGCTTGGTGGCTGAGCCAAACCAGACCATGATGGAGAAGGTGAGGATAAATGATAGCAGTATAGAATTAGACCATCATTGCCTGTGGCAGATTGTGTTTCTTCAGTTGCCGCAGGAAGTACATCCTCTGTTGGGCCTTTTTGACTGTGGAGTCGATGGTGGCCCCACATTTAAGGTCCCTGGAGATGATGGTTCCAAGGAACTTAAATGACTCCACAGATGTGACTATGGTGTTGTTGATGGTGGTGGGGGGAGGGGAGGGGGAGCTCTTCGAAAGTCTACAATTAGTTTCACTGTCTTGAGAGCATTGAGCTCCAGGTTGTTGCGATGGCACCAGGATGCCAGCTGTGTCACTTCCTGATCAATATTAAACTAGTCGGGAAGGCAGATAGAAAGGCAGAAACCAACACTGGCAACTGTGAGAGAACACAAACACAGGAGAGGACAAAGCATGATATACGCTGCAGAGTCTGAACAATTAACCACAAAGAATGTCAAAGTCAGCACAAAAGCAAATGGCCATAAGCAATATCAGGCCTTTGAAAAGTCATATTAGCAATGATGTGGCTTTGAGGTGATGCTTTCTGTGGAGGAAGGTGTGTTTAGACAATCGTGAAGTATTGCAAACACTGATAAGTGTGAGAGTTTGTACTTTAGAATGTCAGACCAGGGAAGGACTTGCACAGTAAATGGTGGAACCCTGGAGAGTATTGTAGGACAGAGAGATCTGGGAGTACAGGTGCGTGCTTCCCTGACAGTGGAGAGCCAGGTGGACAGTGTGGTGAAGAAGGTGAGTAGGTTGCTTGCTTCATTGGGAAAGTACTGAGTACAACAGTTGGGGCATCAGGATACAGCAGTTGAAGTTGTGGTGAGACCAAACTTGGAGTACTGTGTGCAGATCTGGTCGCCCAGCTTTAGGAAGGATGTCACTGTTGGAAAGGCTGCAGAAGAGCTTCACTAAGATGTTACCTTAACTGTGGTCTTGAATTATAGTGTGAATTAACGCTACCACTAAGTGTGCAGTTCTGGTGACCCCATTACAGGCAGGATGTGAAGGTTAGGAGGAGGGTTACCTGAATGCGGCCTGAATTAGACAGTATTAACAACAAGGAGAGTTTGGACAAAGTTGGATTGTTTTCTCTGGAGCGTTGCAGGTTGTGGCAAGACCTGGTACAGGCAGATGAGATTAGTTTCACGGCATCATGTTCAGCACATTGTGGGCTGGAGGGCCTGCTCCTGTGCTGAATGTTGTTGATGTTTGTGAAAGTGTTCTCAGAAGCAGAAGAGGCAGCAGCAACAGGAGACTGATTTTGAATGATCAGCTGTGATCGCACTGGATGGTGGGGCAGGCTCGAGGGGCCAAATGGCCTGTTGCAGCTTCTTATGTTTTTCAGCAAAACACAAAGTGCTGGAGTAACTCAGTGGGTCAAGCAACATCTGTGGAGAGAATGGACAGATGATGTTTCAGCTGAAGGATTGTCCCGACTCAAAACGTCATCTGCCTATTCTTTCCACAGATGTGGCCTGACCCCCTGAGTTGCTCCAGTTCTTTGTAATTTTCCCTCAAGATTCCAGCATCTGCAGTTCCTCGTACCTCTCGTGTTGTCCAACTTTGTTCAAGCAGAAACCTGCCCTCTAGTGTTCATTTCACATTCCCTGCACTATGACCCAGCTCTCCGACCTCTGGCTTCCGCTGCTATCTCCTTCCATTGATTTGTCATCTTTACATTTTTATTATGTTCATTTAGTTCTACTCTCAAATTAATTCACCAGATTGATCCCTGGGATGGCGGGACTTTCATATGAAGAAAGACTGGATAGACTGGGCTTGTACTCGCTGGAATTTAGAAGACTGAGGGGGGATCTTATTGAAACATATAAAATTCTTAAGGGGTTGGACAGGCTAGATGCGGGAAGATTGTTCCCGATGTTGGGGGAGTCCAGAACCAGGGGTCACAGCTTAAGGATAAGGGGGAAGTCTTTTAGGACCGAGATGAGAAAACATGTCTTCACACAGAGAGTGGTGAGTCTGTGGAATTCTCTGCCACAGAAGGTAGTTGAGGCCAGTTCATTGGCTATATTTAAGAGGGAGTTAGATGTGGCCCTTTTTGCTAAAGGGATCAGGGGGTATGGAGAGAAGGCAGGTACAGGTTACTGAGCTGGATGATCAGCCATGATCATATTGAATGGCGGTGCAGGCTCGAAGGGCCGAATGGCCTACTCCTGCACCTATTTTCTATGTTTCTATGTTCTATGTTTCTAATTCATTCGGAGGCTGGCGGGTATATAGAACGAGCTGCCAGAGGAGACAGGTAGAATAACAGCATTTACAAGACACTTAGACAGGTAAATGCAAAGGTTTGGAGGGATATGGTCAATCACAAGGAAATGGGACAAGATGGACCACTCCATTGAAATCGCCCATACTGAAGTGTAGTACGCAAAGGAGCATAACGTCCGCCATTTTAGTAAGCAAAACCCGCCGTTCACTCTTCCTCTTGCAGTGTAATCAGTGTTGTGGGGGAACAGTATGTGTGATGATACCATTAAAATGCAGAATATATCTCATCTATCAATTCACAGATTTTTGTTATTTTTCTTTTTAAATGTTTCTGCAAGTTTCTGCCAACTAAAATGGCGCCATGACGTACTACGGTTTTTAGGGTCGAGTGGTCTATCTGGTTCCTCTAGTATCTTTGGTTGGCATGGATAGGTTGGGCCGAAGGGCCTGTATCTGTGCGGTATGCTCTATGACTCTAATTAAGACCTACGATATTGTTCTTGGTATTAAAGATGCACTGTCCAACATCCTGTCCCATGGTTTACTAATGATTCCCTATGTGACTATATCCCTCCTTCCACATTCCATCCATTATTTCCGCTCTGGTCCATCCTTTACTTCCAATCCCCATTGATTACATCTTCCCCAATTATTCAGTTAATTAATGACTTTGCTCCATCTTTTTCCATAATTCCCCCACAACCCTAATTACATTTACATAGAACAGCACAGCCCCCAGAATAGGCCCCTTAGTCCACAATGTGTGTGCCGAACATGATGTCAAATGCCTGCATGTGATGCATACAATACAATACAATACAATACAATACAATACAATACAATACAATACAATACAATACAATACAATACAATACAATATATCTTTATTGTCATTGTACAGGGGTACAACGAGATTGGGAATGCGCCTCCCATACGATGCAATAATTTAATTAGCTAGTCAGTATTAATTTAAACAACCCAATGAAACAAATTGGAACAGTTTTAAAACAGAATAAGTGCAAGTAGATCTGTGCCGGTTCGCTGTGCGATGTGACCATCCGGCTCAGCAGGACCGGTTCATAGCAGCTATGGCCCTGGGGATGAAGCTGTTCCTGAGTCTGGAGGTGCGGGCGTAGAAGGCCTTGTATCGTCTGCCCGATGGCAGAAGTTCGAACAGACTGTTGCAGGGGTGTGAAGAGTCTTTGTGGATGCTGGTGGCTTTTCTGAGGCATCGTGTGTTGTAGATGCCCTCCAAGGCTGGTAGCTGTGTTCCGATGGTCCTCTGAGCTCTATGGACTACCCGCTGAAGAGCATATCCCTCCATTCCATGCATATCCCTGCATGTGTCTACCTAGAAGCCTCTTAAATGCTACCATTTTAATACAAGTGACATTTAGGTAAACCCAGTCCTCTTTGGGCATCTCTCCCTGTGCCTGGGTTTGTTCCAGTATCACTGGAATCCAAAGTCCCTCCTCTTAATAAGAGTGGCACAGTGATGCAGCTGGTGGAGCTGATGGTCAGAGACTCAGATTCGATCCTGACCGCAGGTCTGTGTGGAATTTGCACAATCTCCATATGACCATGCGTCCATGGATCATGCGTCCAGTTGCTCCGGTTGCCTCCCACACACAAAGACATGTGGGGTTGTTGTAGGTTAATTGGCCTCTGTAAGTTGGCCCAAGTGGGGAGGGAATGGATGCAGAAGTGGGATAATAAAGAACAGGTGATGGAGTGTTGGCATGGAAGCAGTGGGCTGAAGGGCCTGTTTCTATGCTGTATCTTTCAATTCTGTTCAATTAAGTTCAAACCCAAAATGTCAAAACATTCAGTAGGTCAAGCGATATTGGACCGGTGTTGACTTGCCTCTCACATCAATTATCAGCATAGACTCAATGGGCCGAAGGGCCTGTTTTCATGCTGCATCTCTCAGCTAAACTAATAACCTGGCAGCAGCCTGCCCTTTGGTGCCAGGATCCCACAGCCCTCCCCTCTGTCCTGTAGCTCACTTTTACCCTCCCCTATTTTGTTTCCACAATTTATGCAAAGCTGTTCCCTTTGCCACCAGGATTAGTAGTGGTTGAACACATTTGATTTCCATGTTGTGAAGATTATGGATCAAATCTCTGATTACTAATAACACCATAAACTTTTCCCACAGTTGAAACAGGAACCTGGCCCTGAAAACCCAATCTTCCTCCCCACTGATGCAAAGTACGATTGGTTACTGGCCAAAATCTGGGTGAGATCATCGGACTTCCAAGTACATCAGACTGTCACCCATCTCCTGCGGACACACTTTATCTCTGAAGTGTTTGGTATAGCTATGTATCGCCAGCTCCCAGCCGTCCACCCGCTCTTTAAGGTAAGTCCGCCCTCAGGCCTGGAGCCTCTGTTGTAC
This sequence comes from Rhinoraja longicauda, assembly GCF_053455715.1. Taxonomy (NCBI): domain Eukaryota; kingdom Metazoa; phylum Chordata; class Chondrichthyes; order Rajiformes; family Arhynchobatidae; genus Rhinoraja; species Rhinoraja longicauda. The sequence goes on along the minus strand of NC_135987.1, from coordinate 2,052,663 downwards.
AATGTGATCTATCTGCTGCTTGGTCAACTTCACCGCTTTCAAAGGACAACAAAAGGTAACAAAAAGGACAATACGGGCTGAAAAGATGAGGTACGAAGCGAAGCTGGCCAAGAATATAAGGAAGGATAGTAAAACCTTATTTAGGTATGATAAGAGAAAAAGATTAGTAAATACAAATATGGGTCCCTTGAAGGCAGAAACAGGTGAAATTATTATGGGGAACAAGGAAATGGCAGAAGAGTTGAACAGGTACTTTGGTTCTGTCTTCACTAAGGAAGACACAAACAATCTCCCAGATGTATTAGTGAACAGAGGATCAAGGGAGACAGAGGAACTGAAAGAAATTTGCATTAGGCGAAAAATAGTATTGGGTAGACTGATGGGACTGAAGGTTGATAAATCCCCAGGGCCTGATGTTCTGCATCCCAGGGTATTCAAGGAGGTGGCTCTAGAAATCGTGGACGCATTGGTGATCATTTTCCAATGTTCTACAGATTCAGGATCAGTTCCTGTAGATTGGAAGGGAGCTAATGTTATCCCACTTTTCAAGAAAGGAGCGAGAGAGAAAACGGGGAATTATAGACCAGTTAGCCTGACATCGGTGGTGGGGAAGATGCTGGAGTCAATAATTAAAAAGGTAATGGCGCATTTGGATAGCAGTAAAAGGATTGGTCCAAGTCAGCATAGATTTATGATGGGGAAATCCTACTTGACTAATCTTCTGGAATTTTTTGAGGATTTGACAAGTAAAATGGATGAAGGGGAGCCAGTGGATGTAGTGTATCGAGACTTTCAGAAAGCCTTTGATAAGGTCCCACACGGGAGATTGGTGAGCAAAATTAGCACACATGGTATTGGGGGTAGGGTATTGACATGGATAGAGAATTGGTTGGGAGACAGGAAGCAAAGAGTAGGAATAAATGGGTCCTTTTCAGAATGGCAGGCAGTGGCGAGTGGAGTGCCGCAAGGCTCGGTGTTGGGGCCACAACTATTTACAATATATATTAATGATTTGGATGATGGAATTAAAAGTAACACGAGCAAAATTGCAGATGACACTAAGCTGGGTGGCAGTGTGAACTTCGAAGAGGATGTTAGGAGGTTGCAGGGTGACCTGGACAGGTTGAGTGAGTGGGCAGATGCATGGCAGATGCAGTATAATGTAGATAAATGTGAGGTTATCCACTTTGGTGGCAAAAACAAGGAGGCAGATTATTATTTCAATGGTGTCAGGTTAGGTAAGGGGGAAGTGCAGCGAGACCTGGGTGTCCTTGTGCACCAGTCACTGAAAGTTGGCGTGCAGGTACAGCAGGCAGTGAAGAAAGTTAATGGCATGTGGGCCTTCATAACGAGAGGATTTGAGTATTGGAGTAAAGAGGTCCTTCTGCAGTTGTATAGGGCCCTGGTAAGACCACATCTGGAGTATTGTGTGCAGTCTTGGTCTCCTAATTTGAGAAAGGACATCCTTGTAATTGAGGCAGTGCAGCATAGGTTCATGAGATTGATCCCTGGGATGGGGGGACTGACATATGAGGAAAGATTGAAAAGACTAGGCTTGTATTCACTGGAGTTTAGAAGGACGAGAGGGGATCTTATAGAGATGTATAAAATTATAAAAGGATTGGACAAGCTAGATGCAGGAAAAATGCAGTCCAGAACCAGGGGCCACAGTCTAAGAATAAAGGGGAGGCCATTTAAAACACGTGAGAAAAAAAAATTCACCCAGCGAGTTGTGAATTTGTGGAATTCTCTGCCACAGAAGGCAGTGGCCAATTCACTAGATGAATTTTAAAGAGAGTTAGATAGAGTTCTAGGGGCTAGCAGAATCAAGGGATATGAGGAGAAGGCAGGCACGGGTTACTGATTGTGGATGATCAGCCGTGATCATAATGAATGGCGGTGCTGGCTCGAAGGGCCAAATGGCCTCCTCCTGCATCTATTTTCTATGTTTTCTATATTTCCTCATGAACCACACTAACCTGCCTCAGCCATCGCCAGTCACTGGGATGTAGGGATAACCACTATCTCTACCCCACTCTGCACCACCCTGGGAATACTCATGGGACAGTGCAGAGGGAGCTTTTCCACTGTGGTTCTTTCGGAAAGAGCTGTTTGATTACTTTGAAATGGATACAGCATGCAGGAAGAGCAAAGCAGTGGGATTAGTTTTAACTATTTCAATTGTTCTTTGTAACCAGTTATATCTGAGCTCAATGCTTTCCCTCTGTCTCTGTCGCCAGTTGTTGGTGCCTCACGTCCGATTTACGATTGCGGTCAACACCAAAGCCAGGGAGCAGCTGATTTGTGAGAATGGTCTCTTTGACAAGGTAGGTGTGTGAATCTCTGGGCACCAGGACCCTGTTGTGTGGTAGAACTTGGGGGGAGTTGATGAGAATGTGGGGAGAATATAAGAAAATTAAGGTGGGATTAGTGTGAATGGTCGGTGTTGGCTCGGTGGACTGAAGGGCCTATTTCCATGCTGTACGTCTCGATGTCTCTGTGTACACCAATGTTGATTCAAGATTAGGATATTCCACTCCTGGGTCCACTGCTGTTACTTTGAGAGAGTAAAACCACTAAGACCTACATGTATTGCTGATCTGACCCTTGTAGTGCTGTGAATTTGGAATGGCAGCATCTGGTGACAGAGGGCTACTCCAGAACTAATGAAAGGCATGTTCTGGAAGGTTAGATCGCATGGGATCCAGTGAATGCTGGTTGACTGGATAGAGAATTGGCTTCTTGGAAGGAAGCAGAGGGTGATGGTGGAAGGTTGTTTTTAGGACTGGAGGCCTGTGGCTAGTGATGTGGCTCAGGGATTGGTGCTGGGCCCATTGCTGTTCGTTATTTATATCAACGATTTGGATAAAAATGTACAAGACATGATTAGTAAGCTTGCAGATGACACGCCCAAACATGGGCAGTATTGTAGATAGCAAATGGTTATCAAAAATTACAGCAGGATCTTGATCAGTTGGGTAAGTGGCTGAGGAATGGTTAAATAGGTTTAATGCACATCGGTGCGAGATGTTGCATTTTGGGAACCAGGGCAGAACCTTCACAGTGAATAGCTGGGCTCTGGGGAGTTCTTTGAAAGTGGCGTGACAGGTAGGGTGGTCAAGAAGGCTTTTGGTACATCGAGGGTATTGAGTATAGAAGTTGGAATGTCATGTTATAGTTGACCAGAACATTGGTGATGCCACATTTGGAGTATTAGGATTTGGTTAATCTGTTTTCGGAAGGATATTGTTAAACTGGAAAGAGGGCAGAGAAGATTTACGAAGATGTTACCAGGATTCATGGCCTGATCTATAGTGAGACACTGGCAGGCAGGGACTTTATTCCACGAAGTGCAGGAGGCTGAGGGGTGATCTTATAGAGGTATACAAAATCATGAGGGGAATAGATAAAGTGAATGCACAAAGTATTTTACCTAGAATAGGGAAATCAAGAACCAGAGGACATAGGTTTAAGGTGAGGGGAAAAGATTCAATAGGAACCTGAGGGGCAACGTTTCTACACAAAGGGTGGAGGGAATTGGAACGAGCTGCCAGAGGAGATAGTTGAAGCAGGTACTATCACATTGAAAATACATTTAGCCAGGTACGTGGATAGGAATGGTGTAGAGGAATATGGGGCAAACATGGGCAGGTAGGATAGCATTGATGGGGAATCTTTGTTGGCATGGGCAAGTTGGGCCAAAGGGCCTGCTTCTGTGCAGTAGGACTCTATGAGATAGAGGGGAAACTAGTTTTAAGCAACAGGGAATGTGGGGAGGATCATGGGAATATTTGTGATGGGCTGAGTCTAAGGGGGGCATGAGGAGATGTTGTAGAGGTCGTACAGTCAATGGGTTAATGGGAGAGGTTAGTGAGGGGGAACACAGGATATGGAAGGGACTGTGGGGCTTTGAGATGTGCCAAATAGGTCGGACCATGCGAATGAAGAGGGAGAAACTGAGTCAGTATTAAAGATGCAAAACACAAAGTGCCGGAGGATTCCCATGGGTCAGGCAGCATCTGTGGAGGGAAATGGACAGATGATGTTTCCGGTCAGCACCCTTCTTCAGACTGAAGAAAATCTGATCTTCAGGTCTGAGGAAGAGTCCCGACCCGAAACTATCCATTTCCCTCCACAGATGCTGCCTGACCCCTGAGTTCCTCCAGCACTTTGTGTTTATCTCAGGATTCCAGCATCTGCAGTTCCCTGTGTCTCCAATATCACAAATGGATGACTTCCAACAGAAATGGCCAATTGTGACACAGGCAGAGAGATGGACGGACCAGATGGAGGAGAGGTGCCCTTCCTCATTTATAGTTACAGTTTTGTTTACTACTATTGTCTGCATTTATCAGACAAGGGGAGGATGGAGCAGTGGTGGTCAGAGGAGGATAGGACCTGCGTACACTGTTGTACAGACACTGGAGATGAGCCATCCAGTCTGTGAGGCTAGTTGATAAAACAGAGGCCCACTGACGGGGCTTGGATGTACGAACCACCTCACCAGGGGCCACATCGTGGTGATGTGCCCGCACACATTGAATGGTGCCAATACAGCACGGGACATGCCCTGCACCCCAGAACCTTCACTGGATGTCCTTTTACCCCGAACAGGCGAACAGCTCAGGAGGCGGTGGTCATATCCGCCTGGTGCAGCGCGGCATGGAGGACCTCACGTTCAAGTCACTCTCCTTTCCTGAGGCCATCAAGATGCGGGGAGTTGAGAGCAGGGAGAGTCTGCCGTACTACCACTACAGGGATGATTCACTGAAGGTCTGGGATGCTGTGGTGGGGTGAGTTAATGCTGGGCTATGTCAATAGACAATAGGTGCAGGAGGAGGCCATTCGGCCCTTCGAGCCAGCACCGCCATTCATATAACCATATATAACCATATAACAATTACAGCACGGAAACAGGCCCATTCGGCCCTACCAGTCCACGCCGACCACTTTCTCTGACCTAGTCTCATCTACCTGCACTCAGACCATAACCCTCCAATCCCCTCTCATCCATATACCTATCCAATTTACTCTTAAATAATAAAATCGAGCCTGCCTCCACCACTTCCACCGGAAGCTCATTCCATACAGCCACCACCGTCTGAGTAAAGAAGTTACCCCTCATGTTACCCCTAAACTTTTGTCCCTTAATTCTGAAGTTATGTCCCCTTGTTGGAATCTTCCCCACTCTCAAAGGGAAAAGCCTACCCACGTCAACTCTGTCCGTCCCTCTTAAAATTTTTAAAACCTCAATCAAGTCCCCCCTCAACCTTCTACGCTCAATGTAATCATGGCTGATCATTCTCAATCAGTACCCCGTTCCTGCCTTCTCCCCATACCCCCTGACTCCGCTAGCCTTAAGAGCTCTATCTAGCTCTCTCTTGAATGCATTCAGAGAATTGGCCTCCACTGCCTTCTGAGGTAGAGAATTCCACAGATTCACAACTCTCTGACTGAAAAAGTTTTTCCTCATCTCAGTTCTAAATGGCCTACCCCTTATTCTTAAACTGTGGCCCCTTGTTCTGGACTCCCCCAACATTGGGAACATGTTTCCTGCCTCTAACGTGTCCAACCCCTTAATAATCTTATACGTTTCGATAAGATCTCCTCATCCTTCTAAATTCCAGTGTATACAAGCCTAGACGCTCCAGTCTTTCAACATATGACAGTCCCGCCATTCCGGGAATTAACCTAGTAAACCTACGCTGCACGCCCTCAATAGCAAGAATATCCTTCCTCAAATTTGGAGACCAAAACTGCACACAGTACTCCAGGTGCGGTCTCACTAGGGCCCTATACAACTAAAGAGGGACCTCATTGCTCCTATACTCAACTCCTCTTGTTATGAAGGCCAACATCCCATTGGCTTTCTTCACTGCCTGCTGTACCTGCATGCTTCCTTTCAGTGACTGATGCACTAGGACACCCAGATCTCGTTGTACGTCCCTTTTTCCTAACTTGACACCATTCAGATAATACTCTGCCTTCCTATTCTTACCACCAAAGTGGATAACCTCACACTTATCCACATTAAACTGCATCTGCCATGCATCCGCCCACTCACACAACCTGTCCAAGTCACCTTGCAACCTCATAGCATCTTCCTCACAGTTCACACTACCACCCAGCTTTGTATCATCTGAAAATTTGCTAATGGTACTTTGAATCTCTTCATCCAAGTCATTAATGTATATTGTAAATGGCTGCGGTCCCAGCACCGAGCCTTGCGGTACCCCACTAGTTACTGCCTGCCATTCTGAAAGGGACCCATTTATCCCCACTCTTTGCTTTCTGTCTGTCAACCAATTTTCTATCCATGTCAGTACCCTACCTCCAATACCATGTGCTCTAATTTTGCCCACTAATCTCCTTGTCAAAGGCTTTCTGAAAGTCGAGGTACACCACATCCACCGGCTCTCCCCTGTCAATTTTCCTAGTTACATCCTCAAAGAATTCCAGAAGATTAGTCAAGCATGATTTCCCCTTCGTAAATCCATGCTGACTTCGCAATTTCGTCTTTTATAATTGACTCTAGCATCTTCCCCACCACTGATGTCAGACTAACTGGTCTATAATTTCCCGTTTTCTCTCTCCCTCCTTTCTTAAAAAGTGGAACGACATTAGCTACGCGACAATCCACAGGAACTGATCCTGAATCTATAGAACATTGGAAAATGATCACCAATGCGTCCACAATTTCTAGCGCCACCTCCTTAAATACTCTAGGGTGCAGACCATCAGGCCCTGGGGATTTATCATCCTTCAGTCCCATCAGTCTACCCAACACTATTTCCTACCTAATGTGGATTTCCTTCAGTTCCTCCATCACCCTAGGATCTCTGGCCACTGGAACATCTGGGAGATTGCTTGTATCTTCCTTAGTGAAGACTGTTGCCCAGGGCATGTCGTGTTGTCCCCCAGTGTTCAGTGGTGGTACCTGAGGACTGGAGGATCACTCAATATGCACCTTTTTAAGGTGAGAGGGGCAAGATTTAATAACCAGCTGAGGGGCAACGTTTTCACTCAGGGTGGTGGATACATGGAACAAGCTGCCAGAGGAGGTAATTGAGGCAGGTACTATAAACAACATTTCAAAGACACTTCCACAGGTACTTGGATACGAAAGGTTTAGAGAGATATGCGCCAAATGCAGGCAGATGTCTTAGATGGGGCATCTTGGTCGACGTTGATGAGTCGGGCTGAAGTTGGTCTAGAATTAGGGGATCATCAGGGTCAGAATTAGCATCACCTGGGCAAGTGTGTGTTCATTAGCATCACCTGGGCAAGTGTGTGTTCATTAGCAATCACCTGGGCAAGTGTGTGTTCATTAGCATCACCTGGGCAAGTGTGTGTTCATTAGCAATCACCTGGGTAAGTGTGGTTTCATTAGTAAAAGCCGGCATGCAATTATTTGTTACTTCATCAAACGATTATGTCAAAATGATCTAAGGTGTATCTCTAAACTAAACTAAATTAAACTAAACTTGAACAAGGGTTTTTTGGAAGTGGACATCTTCCACATTAAGCACATTTCTTCATTAATTAATTAAAAATTAAAGAAACACCTCGTGCTGTCAAGGTAGGAAGTCATGCAATAAAAAGGTTTGTTGAAGCTTGTGCAGAAGATTGGCTTGGAAACAGGGAGCAGTGAATGAGTGGGAAAGATTACCTTAAAGGGCTGCATTTGCTTGGAGGGGAATGTGGCTTGCATAGAAAATCATAGACAATAGGTGCAGGAGGAGGCCATTCGGCCCTTCGAGCCAGCACCACCATTCATTGTGATCATGGCTGATCGTCCACAATCAGTGACCCGTGCCTGCCTTCTCCCCATATCCCTGGTGTTTTGTAATCAATCCATTACGAAGTATTGGGTGAACCATAAAACATTTATTAAACCCATGCCGAGTGAGCAACATACCTGTGCGTTCCTCCTCCAGCTAACAGACTAACAACTAACAACTAACCGAACAAGCAACAAACTATGTCAGTGACTCCAGTCCTACCTAAATCCTGGACTGGATTACAAAGTGGAATGTGTACCGTGCATAGGATATGTGGTGAAGGTTATATAGACAGAGATAAATATGATTGATCTACACCTGGGCCAAGACTTTTCCCAGTCTGTTATTTCTGGGACTTGAGTGTACAGGACACTGTGTCCAAGTTCTCAGACAGATTACTTTGAAGCACAGGCCACTGTGAGGATGATGGTGGAAGATCTCAACCCCTGGTTGGTCACGGGTGGAGTATTGTGTACCCCAGATGCCACACTTCAGGCCTCGGAGAGTGTTAGATGTTCACTGAGGGCATTCTTGGATGTGAGACTGCTGTTGTTGGGGAGACTGGATAATGGAAGGTGTTCCCTTTGGAACAGAGGAGGCAGTGGGGGTATCTGGTGGTGGGGATTTAAAATCATGATGGATACAGAGTAGTGAGACGGAATTGGCAGAGGGAAATAAGGATGGGGAACGAAGGTGAATGGTAAAAAAATTAAAATGAGGTGTGGAAAATATTTCTGCAGTGAGTGATTGGGTGTGAAGGCTCTGGCTGGTTGTGGGAGAGTTTGAAAGGGAGCTGGATAAGGAGTTTCGGGAATTCAGGAAGTGGTGGGAGTGGGACTAAACAGACTGTTCTTACAGAGAGCCAGGGCACACTTGATGGAGAAGGATGGAGGTATCAGGGTGGAGATTGGGCAGGTGGAAGAGGGTGGCTGGGAGTGGGGGGAGAGATCGGGATTGGGGGAGAGATCATGTGTGGGGTGGGGGGGGGAGTTGGGAGCAGGGTGGGGAGATTTGTAGTCGGGTGAGGACAGTGAGTGTGGGGGAGATTCGGAATGGGGAGAGGATATTGAAAACTGGGAAGATTGTGCAGAGGGTAGGATTGGTGGGAAGTAAGATTGGGGCTGGGGTTAGGGATAGACTTCCTGGGCAGATTGGGAATGGGGGCAGATTGGGGCTGGGGTTAGGGATAGACTTCCTGGGCAGATTGGGAGTGGGGGCAGATTGGGGCTGGGGTTAGGGATAGACTTCCTGGGCAGATTGGGAGTGGGGGCAGATTGGGCGTTGGGGGAGATCAAGAGTGAGGGGGAGGTCAGAGGAAGGGGAGCGGATGGTTTGTGGGTGGGCGATTGGGAGCAGGGGATAGACTGGGAGTAGAGGGCAGAAAGTGAAGACAACAAGCAAGAATGGAATGGGGCAGCATTAACTGTGTTGTCAGATGTTCCTGGTGATGCTGTGTTATTTGGGAATGTCGACTTCTTTCCCAACAGCTTTGTCACAGACGTGGTCAACATATATTACGTTGATGATGAAGCTGTTCAGACAGACACTGAGCTGCAGGCCTTTGTGGAGGACGTGTTTGTCCACGGACTGAGCGCCGATGATAGTTCAGGTAACTCGTGATGTACAACCTGTGTTCTTTGATCTCCAACCTTGAGTGGATCAGCAGTCTCTGCCGGAACGTGCCCGGGGACTGGGTTGGTTTCCCCGCATTGAGAAAATTAAAACCATTGTCTTCTGAACAAACTCCATCCACTCTCTGCTAACTGAGCCAAACTACTTGCACCCCTGACCCCACACGTGACTCTGTCTATTTCAGCTGCCCCTCTCCAGCTCCCGCTCATGTTACACACGTTATTCCCTTTATCATGTATGTGTACACTGGAGTTGTAATCATGTATTGTCTTTCCGCTGACTGGTTAGCACGCAACTAAAGCTTGTCACCTGCACCACGGTGCACATGACCACACAAGGCCGAGCGAGGCCTCAGGCATCCATCCGCCTGCAGTGTACGACAACATTTTTCTTTAAATACAAACAGCCTCGTATCTTTCTGCACCTTCACAGGCAGAGTCTAGTAAATCTCTGTATCAACCCGTTTGTCCATCGCTGTTCGAAATACTGGAATAATAATCAGCATGACATGCGATCAACCTGTGTGGGAGAAATCTTTGTTCAAAGTTACTCATTTACAATAAACCACCGAGTAATCCATTAGCCACCCCATCACTATCACGTAGACACAGGGAACTGCAGATGCTGGTTTACCAACAAAGACACAAATGTTCTGAAGTAACTAAGTGGGACAGGCAACATCACTGTAGAAAATGGACGTTTTGTGTCGGGACCCTTCCTCAGACAGATTGGAATAGCAGGGAAAAGCTGGAAGAGAGGTGGGGACTGAACAGGTTCTGCCTGGCAAGTAATATGTGTGGGGAGGAACTGCAATTACTGGTTTTCTTGTTATCGCGTCCACACATGCTAGATCTTGTGTTTCAGCCGAAACTGAACACAACTCTTAGCAATATTGTTGCACGGCGATACGCCCGAAATGAAGGCGAGGAGCCAGGTGTTTCGGGAGGAGTTTTATTTGCTGTCGTTCTCTTGTCCAGACGGATCTGCAAGAGACCGATCGCGCTGTGATGTCTTGAGAGGTCGGGAGCTTTTCTCTTGAAGGTTGGGAGGTGTGGGTGCCAGAAATGAAGACAGAAAAGTTCTTGTTTTCAAACTTAAATTCCATATATTTAGTCTTTTCCAAAAACAGGTAAACTTAATTGTTTGCAGACAGGTACACAAAACCAAAACAGGTAGTTAAATCAAACCTGTGCCCGGGGACTGGGTTGGTTTCCCCGCATTGAGAAAATTAAAACCATTGTCTTCTGAACAAACTCCATCCACTTGCTGCCTTCTTACAAAATATAACTCAAACACTGCTTCTCTCCCTCTCTGCTCCAGTCGTTGTCTCTCCCTCTCTGCTCCAGTCGTTGTCTCTCCCTCTCTGCTCCAGTCGTTGTCTCTCCCTCTCTGCTCCAGTCGTTGTCTCTCCCTCTCTGCTCCAGTCGTTGTCTCTCCCTCTCTGCTCCAGTCGTTGTCTCTCTTTTTAAATACATTGCTTCCCTTCCCTTTTAGCTCTCTCACTGAGGCAATCAGCTCATCTGGTTCAGCTGGGCAGCAGTCAGTGTCAGCAGCAGTCAGTGTCAGCAGCAGTCAGTGTCAGCAGCAGTCAGTGTCAGCAGCAGTCAGTGTCAGCAGCAGTCAGTGTCAGCAGCAGTCAGTGTCAGCAGCAGTCAGTGTCAGCAGCAGTCAGTGTCAGCAGCAGTCAGTGTCAGCAGCAGTCAGTGTCAGCAGCAGTCAGTGTCAGCAGCAGTCAGTGTCAGCAGCAGTCAGTGTCAGCAGCAGTCAGTGTCAGCAGCAGTCAGTGTCAGCAGCAGTCAGTGTCAGCAGCAGTCAGTGTCAGCAGCAGTCAGTGTCAGCAGGGCTGGCAGCCATGATGGTTTGTAGTCCTTGTTGCATCCACCGGGAGGAAATGTATCTCCCCTCTATGACTCTACCTCTCATGATATCACAGCGCCTAAACCCCTGCCATTTATCCCTGTAGTTAGGGGCCACCCCCACACTAGTCCATTCCCGCCACAATATCATTGTTCTCTGCCAGGTCCTCAGCTTTGCATTCGTGCTCCAATAGAGGACGTTTCAAGAGGTGCTCCATAGTTTGTGGTTCAGGGCCACATCTGCACATGATGTCTTCAGTGTCTCTATAACCCCACTTCTTGAGAGTGGCTTTACAACGACCAGTACCAGCTCTCGGTCTGTTGAGGCATTTCCATCCAGCCCAGCTTGAGGTGGCCCCGGGAGGACGTTCTTCTTTGGCACTGATGGACATGGATATCGTTGATGGGAGATTGGCTCGTCTCTCTTCCCATAGTGCAACTCTAGTTTAATTTAAATTGCAGGTTTAAACCGAAGACAGACACAAAAAGCTGGAGGAACGCAGCAGGTCAGGCAACATCCCTGGAGAAAAGGACTTACTTTTCTCCAGAGTTGCTGCCTGACCTGCTGAGTTACCCCAGCTTTTTGTATCTACCTTCTAGCAAGCAATATTTGGATAGTGGTGAGCGGGGAGGGGGGTGGGGGGTGTTTAGCAAATGGTTGGATAGAGGCCAGAAATGAAAAGATAAAAGGTGTGTGTCAAGGAGAGAGGATGGAAGACGTGTGAAAAGTGAAGCCAGAGGAAGGAATACAGGTGGAGGGGGAAGGGGAAAAGGGAGAAATGAGTGTGTATCCAGGTGGGGAACAGGGAAGAATGGGAGGTGGGGGAGGGGGCGGAAGGGTGATGTTTCGAGGTCAGTTACCTAAAATTGGAGAATTCAATGTTCACACCATTGGTTTGTGAGCTACCCAAGTGGAATTTGACCCATGGCTGATACATCTTGGCCAAGATTACAGTTAAAATAGTCATTATTTGTCCCAACACAGGATTCCCTGAATCAGTGACCACGATTCAGAAGGTGACCGAGTACCTGACCATGATAATATTCACCGCTTCCTGCCAGCACGCTGCGGTCAATTTTGGGCAGGTAGGGATTTGATTTGCAGATGCAGTGCTTGTGCTGTGTCGAGGATTGTACGATGTTGAAACCTAGAGCCCCGCACCTTGTTACGTGTCGGCTGTGGCACCGGCTGCAGTCGGAGGTGAGTTGGGAGCTGAGGCTGAAGAATAAATACAGCGTGATGGTGCAGCTGTTCCACAGGGCGTTGGTTGTGGTGGTCGGTCAGTGCAGCCCGCTCATAACACACCCACTGATATATTCTTTGTTCCACTTTCTTTCCTTGAGTTTTGAGGAGAGGGTACTTTGGTCCAGGTATTTTCTCTTGAGATTACGTATTTCGTTGCCCGTATCATTGACCGAGTCATCATCTGTAACATGCGTAACTGCATTTTTAAGTTCGTTATCCTCAGTTTCCTTGTCACCCTTCACAAGTGACATCTTGTGAACATACCTCCTCTTGAGTCCTGTTCGTTTCATTTTCTTTCAGAAATGAACCACTTCCTCTCGAGCTGGTTCCTTTAGGTACTTCAACAAAGACATAGTGTCTTAATCTGCAAATCAAACTCACAAAATACTGAAGTCGCGAGAAGAGAAAATGCAGAATATCACTACAAGAAAATGGCACAATTTAACATTAGATTGCCTAAAAACAGGGCTCAAATCCCCTTAATATAGCTAGAATTCATGTTGCTTGATGCAAATAAGTGCTGGTAGATTGAAGTACTGTAAATATATATAGAATTCTAGTTCCAACAGAGAAGTAGCTAAATTGGCAACGCGAAGTCAAGTTACAGTTCAACAGTTCCCTACGGCGATCCTCCACTGTTGCCATTTATAAATGTATGATCCCACTAGCTCGTCTGGTCTTCCCTAAAAGGTTATATTACAGTAAATTTGGGAAATATCCTGCTACTTTGAAATTAGAAAACCAGAGGTCGAGAGAAAATAATATTAAAATTCCAGCTCCATTGCCATTACAACCAATAAGAGCTTACTAACCACTTTAATGGCAATACCTTTTATAAGTATAGAAAAAATATATAAATATCTGAATAAATTAAGCCATTCACTCTTCATTCACCCCTCCAGCTTCATTCACCCCAAAAATAATTTCATTCACCGTTGGGTGAACCAATCACCAGTTTAAGAAGCACTGATTTACAGAACCCAATTAACCTACAAACCTGCACGTCTTTGGGGTGTGGGAGGAAACTAGAATATCCGGAGGAAACCCACAGTCACGGGGAGAACATACAAACTCCATACAGACAGCACCCATAGTCAGGATCGAACCCGGGTCTCTGCCGTTGTGAGGCAGCAACTCTACTGCTGCGCCACCGTGCCGAACTGTCTCGGGGATGTCCACAGCCCTGGATTTACCCTGGATGGGGGTCTCTCTCTCCTGAAGGGAGATTGCCTGGTGATTCCTGTTCCCAGTGGGTCTGATCATCTGTCGGTCTATCTCCTGGAAGCTCACTGCAGTCCAACGGCCCCTGGCCATCACTTCCTGCCCGGAGTTATGTGGGACTGTGGTTACTGGCCTTGAATGTTGGGATACCTCAGGTAGATGGGACAGGGGAATGGATGGAGAGAGGTGACTAGGCAATGCCAGAGATTCATCACATTGCACCCTGTTAGATAGAGCCTTGGGGAGGGTTAAACCTGCACTGGAGGCCTCTCCTAACGTACAAGGTCAGATCCCAGTGGCCTTTTGTAATAATCTGCAGCAACTCAGTGGGTCAGACAGCCTCAGTGGAGGTAAAGGGCAGGTGACGTTCCCAATCAGGACCATCTTCTGGACTGGGTGGAAATCGCATGCAGAGAGCAGTACGAGAGGGTCCCGGAATTTCCCTTTGAAGAGAAGAGGAGAACTTTCACAGAGTGACCATAACTTGAAGAGTAAATCAGATCTCGCAGATGCTGCAGCCACCAGTGCTGACCCGAACACGTCAATTGTCCATTTCCCACCACAGTTGCTGCTCCACCAACTGAGGTCCTCCTTCTCCAGAGGTGTCAGTATAGAGATGCAGCGGGTAGAGCTGCTGCCTCACAGCACCAGAGAACCAGACTTCGATCTTGATCTCGGCCACTGTCCATGTAGAGTTTGCATGTTCTCCCTGTGACTGAGTGGCTTTAAACTCCAGTTTCATCCAAAAGACGTGCTGGATTGTAGGTTAATTGGCTTCTATAAATTGTCCCTACAATGTAGGGACTGGATGAGAAAGTGGGATAACACGGGACTAGTGTGAACGGGTGATTGGTGGTTGACCTGAACTTGGCGGGCCAAAGGGCCTGATTCCATGCTGTATCTCTAAACTAAAGTAAATGTGTTCTGTGTTCACAGTACGACTGGTGCTCCTGGATCCCAAACACCCCTTCCACAATGCGACGCCCTCCCCCCTCGGAGAAGGGGACTGTCGACATGCAGTACATCATGGAGAGTTTACCAGACAGGGGGCGCTCGTCTTGGCATCTGGCCGCAGTGTGGGCACTCAGCCAGTACCAGGACAACGAGGTACGTCACAGTCAGAGAGGTGTACATCATTGAAACAGGCCGACAACCATCCATAACACTGAAACAGGCTGAGGGTCCAACCACACTGAAATAGGCCCCTTCAGCTCATCTCATCCGTACCACTGAAACAGGCCCTTTGGCCCGTCTCATCCGTACCACACTGAAATAGGCCCCTTCAGCTCATCTCATCCGTACCACTGAAACAGGCCCTTTGGCCCGTCTCATCCATACCACACTGAAACAGGCCCCTCAGCCGAATTCATCCATAGCCACCAAGATGTCCGCCTGACTTAGTCCCATCTGCCAGTTTGGCCAGTATTCCTCTAAATCTTTCCCATCCATGTAACCACTCCAAACGTCTTTAAAATCTGTGTAGGAAGAACTGCAGATGCTGGTTTAAATCGAAGGTAGACACAAACTGCTGGAGTAACTCAGCGGGACAGGCAGCATCCCTGGAGAGAAGGAATGGGTGACGTTTCGGGTCGAGACCCTTCTTCAGACTGAACCCGAAATGTTCCCATTCCTTCTCTCCAGAGATGCTGCCTGTCCCGTCTTTAAAATCCGTCTTTACAGCTTCCCCTGGCTCTCATCCCATATACCGACCATCCTCAATGTGAAAAACTTGCCTCAGATCACTTTGAAGTCTTTCCCCTCTCACCATAAATCGATGCCCTCTCACTTTAGATTTCCCCAACCCTGGGAAATATTCTGTGCCTCTTTACCTTACCTACGGATGCCCCTCCTGACTTTATATACCTCTATAAGGTCACCTCTCAGCCACCCACGCTCCAAGGAAAAAAGTCACAGCCCATCCAGTCTCTCCTAATTCAAGCCCTCCAGTCTCGGTGACACCCTGATGAATCTTTGCTGCATCCTTCCTGTAGCTGGGACGACCAGAACTGCACACCGTACTTCAACTAACCCACAGTCTGCACATGCCAGAGATGAGACTGGCCACGCTTCCCAGGGTCTCCAGCCTTGGTTCCACACCACACCCCCAGGTCACCAGCTACAACTCGACATTAATACCCAGGGCTGTCCCACCCCCGTCCATTTCCAGCTCTGCCCTCAGCACAACCTGTCACCTCCTGACTCAGAAATTCCAATCTTCCCTAAAACTGGCGCATCTGCACTTTCCTGCCCACAGTTGTCTCACGGTGTCTGGTTCCCACTCCACTGGGCATCAGACTGCTTTCTCCTCTCCTGCCCTTTCCAAACCAAGAGCCTTGTTATATTCTGAGCCGCCTTTGACTGCACAAGTGTGTTCGGCAGGTTTGGAGCGCAACATGAATCAATCAATAAGAGACTAAATGTCAAGCTCTTCCCTCATCTCCGCTGCCTCTCATCCCACCTCCCCCCAAACTCCTCCATTTCATTATTCCCCATTTTTAGTCGATGTTCTCCTCAGTTCTGTCCCTCCTCCTGTCCTGCACCCCAGTTCTTTCCTCTCTATACCGCCTCCACTGGAAGCAATGAGGTATTTTCCTGCTCAGGGAAGGGCTGGTGGGTGGGGGATCTACTCACCATTCCTCACTCCAGCGGCTGTCCCAGTGACAACATTGTCCCTGGATCACAATCTGATTCCCCTCAGTATTTAAATATGAAGAGCATCTGAGTATTGATCATGATTAAACAATGGTTTGGTTGTAACTTTGTTCATAGATCTCTCCATGACCCTACCCACCCCAGTGTCTGGAATCACTTCCAACCCTCTCACCCTTCCTATGGGACTAACTTAGATGGGGCATCTTGGTCAGCATGGCCGAGTTGGGCTGAAGGGCCTGTTTCGGTGCTGTATGACTCTGTGACTCCAATTCTACCTTTCCACATCATGAGGCATTCCCAAAATAATCCATGCCCCGTCAGCTGTGGTGCCTTCAACCGCAGGTCCCAAGCCTCAGGAATTCCCTGTGAAAACTCCCTGTACATCTCCGACTCGGTAAAAATCCATCCTTGTCCACCTGCCCAAGTATCTCCTCATGTGACTCAGTGGCACATGAGCAGTGCCTGAAGCCATTTCACTGTGTTAAAGATGCCGAATAAATACGTTCTGGTTCGGATCATTGATTTGTATTTCAATATTTCTGTTTATTTCTGCAGCTATTTCTTGGAATGTTTCCTGATGAACATTTCATAGAGCAGCCTGTCAAGGAGGCCATGGAAAAGTTCCAAACCAATCTCCAGGAGATTTCACGCCTGATTGCGGAACGCGACAAGGATAAGAAGCTGCCTTATTATTATGCATCTCCAAACAGAATCCCCAACAGCGTTGCAGTATAGGGGTTGGGGGCCAGGGAGGTCCTGTCTGCTGCTCTGGAACCAGTGCTCTGTCTGCTTGGGCCATGTGTGCTGCCCGCTCTGTTTGTTTGCCCTCAGCCAGCAACCTGTGAGGACATTCCTCATCGAGATCTTTGAACTGCCTTCTGCTTGAACCCTGCTGCTGAGATGTGATGGTGGATCCAGCAGTGCCAGCCTCTGGCGCACTGGTCCAGACCTTCTCCATCAACTCATCAGCACTGGAGGATGAGCTGCTTCTTTCATGCCTGCAGCCAATGCCTGGCCAGGCCCTGCATATTCCAGTCTTGTCGCCATTTCATAACTTGTTTACATTTGCTTTGTTCACTTAGAATGTAACTACTGCTGGCAAGGCAGCACTTAAACCCCATCCAAAATATCTCAAGTAGTTGGTGATAAGATGCTGTGAAAGTTCTCCCACACTGTCGGATGGAGAATTGCATCACCTTGAAGGAGATACAGGTTAATATCAGCATCGTAAGACCACCGATTGTCATCAAAACCCATCTGCTTTGGGAAAGGAACCTGCTGTTCATGGAGAAACGAGGAACTGCAGGTGCTGGTTTACAGAAAAAAACACAAAGTGCTGGAGTAACCTGGGGTCCAACAGCAGGAATAAATGTTCTGCAGAGATGCTGCCTGACCCGCTGAATTACTCCAGCACTTTGTGACTTAACCTGCTGTCCATGCCCTGTCTGGTTCTTGCGATCCGGGCCCTTGTGATCCGGGTCCTTGTGATCCGGGCCCTTGTGATCCGGGCCCTTGTGATCCGGGTCCTTGTGATCCGGGTCCTTGTGATCCGGGCCCTTGTGATCCGGGTCCTTGTGATCCGGGCCCTTGTGATCCGGGTCCTTGTGATCCGGGCCCTTGTGATCCGGGTCCTTGTGATCCGGGCCCTTGAATGTGGGGCTGCCTCACAACTTGCCCAGTGAGTCTCTCAGTTGAAGGATAATTATGGATGGGCTTTAATTGCCACCTTGCCAGTGACACCAGCATCGCGTGAAGGAATAAATTAACATTTAATGTGGAAGAGTCAAGATTATTTAATTATCATATTATATAGAACATGGAGCAGCACAGGAACAGGCCCTTCAACCACTCTGTCTATTCGTGTTGCCACTTTCAGGGAGCTATGGATTGGACCCAAAGATCCCACTGTACATCAATGTTGTTAAGGGCCTTGCCATTAACTACTCTCCTTGCATCCGACCTTCCAAAGTGCAACATCTTGTACTTGCTCAGATTAAACTCCGTCTGCCATTTCTCCACCCATTTATGTTTTTGATCTAAATCTCACTTTATCCGTTGACAATTTTCATCACTGTCCACAGCTCCAAACTTCAAACTTATTAACCAACTCATCTACATTTATGCCCAAAGAAGTCTGACAAAAAAAGGAATGGGAAGAAATGTCGCGACCCGAAACATCACCTTTTCATGTTCTCCAGGGATGCTGCCTGACCCGCCGAGCTGGTCTTTGGGGGCCGTCCGAATCCCCAACAGGACCCATGGCAACTCGTCCATCCACCCCGGGCCCATGAGACGAGCCTTCAGTCTACTAGTGCACGCAACTCGTGTCCGATTAGTTTTTGGCTGGACTCCTTCACGTTCCTGCTACAACTGTGTCTTTTTTTTAACCTTTATGTCCAAATCGTTTACGTATGTCACAAACAACAAAGGTTCCAGCACAAATCATGTACAGCACAAACATTGTGGGCCGAAGGGTAGGTTTCTTTGCTGCACTATTCTGTGTTCTAAATCCACTGGTCACGGACTCTTTAACTAAAATAACACTCATTCACCACAGCCCTCTGTCTTCTATAAGTGAGCCAGTTCTGATCAGTTTTAATGATAACTTTTCAATCCATATCTGTATTTGGCATTCAATGCCATATCCTCACTCAGGAAATAAAGAGATAACAGAGTGGTGCACTCTGCCCGGTCCATCACAAGTACTGTCCTCCCCACCATCAAAGGTACAGGAGGAACTGCCTCCAAAAGGCCCACACCACCCCTCTAAATCTATCTCTGTCCTATCCATGTACCTGGTTGTGATGCCAATTCTGGAATCAGAGAGTCGTACAGCAGAGGAACAGGCTCTGGGCCCACCATGTCCATGCGTACTATCAAGTATCTCCCAATCCCATTTACCAACACTTTATCTATAGCTGTCTATGCCTTGGTGATTCAAGAGCTCATCCATTGGTTCCTAATGTGAGAGTTTCTGCCTCCATTACCTTCTCAGGCAGTGTATTCCAAACTCATTATCAGCCAGCTTCTGAGTGAAAAATAATCCTTCACGTGTCGTTGAAACATCTGTCCATATCTTCAGCCCATGCCCTCTAGTGACAGACACCTGTACTATGGGAGATGTTTACCACCATCTATCCTAGTTGTCGTATTGTTGTACACGTCCGGCTGGTCACCCTTCAGCCTTCTCCATTACAACGGAAACAAATCCTGCATTTCCAGTCTCCCATCTGAACCCAACGCTCCATTCCAGGTGACGTCCTGGTGAATCTCTGCTCATTCTTCAGAACATCCTTCCCATCCCCAGGTGACCAAAACTGCACACAATATTCCAGAGACAGAGTCTGAAGAAGGGTCCCGACCCGAGACATCACCTATCCTTTTGCTCCAGAGATGTTGCTTGACCTGCCGAGTTACTCCAGCATTTTGTGTCTATCTTTGGTATAAACCAGCATTTGCAGTTGTCTGTTTCTACACAATTTGTTTTCCAGCTGTACCTGCTCTTATATTACCTGTCCCAACTAATGGAGGCCACCATCCTGGGTTCCTTCTTCACCACTTACTCTATCTGTGTTGCCACCTTCAGGAATGTTTGTACTTGTACACCAATGTCTCTCTGTTCCTCAGTACTGCCTGGGACCCTGCCATTCATTCTGTATGTCCTACCCTTATTTGTCTCCAAAATGTGTCACCTCACATTTAACGAGATTAAAATCCATCTGCCATTGATCTGCCCAATTCATCGGCTAATCAGTATCATTATGTTAACATGGGACGATCCTCATCCATAATTAATATTCCATAATATATTCCAGCTCCTCTTCCAAATATCCCAGTTCCGACCCAACCCGGACTATAGGTTCCATTTTTCACACCAGTTCTCGCTCTGTGTTGTACACTGGCTGTAATGTGCCAGCACCAGCATGCTCTAGGTCTAACTCTCCCACAACTCTGGGCCTCACTCACCCACACCTGCAACAGGCCCCAACTGTACTTCATCCAACGCCGGATCCACGCCCTCACCAAACGCTTCCTTTCCTACCTGGACACCACAAAGGATCGCAAACTTGCTCGCCTCCAGACCGGTCCCTCCATCGACACTCCTCGACTTGACCGCCCGCCGGCCCAGGGCTCCACCACTGGTCCGCGCCGCCTGCCCGAACACCACGAGGCCATCCCACGACGCCATTGCTGCCACGAGGAGCAGCACCAAACCTCACCACCTCCCCGTCCTATCCCAGGCCCAGACCACCCAACCTGCTGCTGCCACCGACCATCACCGCCTCCCCGGCCCAGACCACCCAACCTGCTCCTGCCGCCGACCATCACCGCCTCCCCGGCCCAGACCACCCAAGCTGCTGCTGCCACCGACCATCACCGTCTCCCCGGCCCACCCCAGGCCCAGACCACCCAAGCTGCTGCTGCGGCCGACCATCACCGCCTCCCCGGCCCACCCCAGGCCAGGACCCAAAATGGGTGGTGTTTCTCAACCCGCTTGTTACAGTATAAAGATACAGAATGGAAACAGGCCCTTCGGCCCACCGAGTCCACGCCGACCATCGATCCCCCCCCGTTCACACTAGGGGCAATTTACAGAGGGCCAATTAACCTACAAACCTGCACATTGTCGGGATGTGGGGGGGGGAAACCGGAGCACCCGGTGGAAACCCATGATCACAGGGAAACGTGCAAACTCCACACAGACAGCACCCGAGGTGGGAATTGAACCTGGGTCTCTGGTGCTGTGAGGCAGCAGCTCAACCCGCTGTGCCACAGTGTTGCCTTTATGTCTTGTGTTGATATTGTGCCCAGCAGCAGCACCTTGTGGGAGAGACGGGGAATGGGAGCAGGTGAGACGGGCGCACACAGCCCACCCACCGCCTCTGGCCTCTGCTCATTGCACGGCCATCTTGACGAACTGAAGGGCCGTCGTGAGCGGGATTTCCACCGCGCTTCTCACCTGCTCCCTGACGCTCAGTGACTGAGTCACTGCATGTATAAATGTGTTTGTGCAGAGGGTGGGTTCAGACTCGGTACTTCAGCCTGTACCTGTCCTTGTGATGTGGTCAACCTTATTCCTCAGCCACGGGGTTATGAATCTGCTGGAAAGGGCGGAGAGTAGAATAAAAGACCTCCTAAAACTGAAAGTGCCTGAGTAACTCAGCGGGCCAGGCAACATCTAGAGATTACCTCGAGACGACTTGCCTCACTCAAGATTCCAGCATCTGCAGTTCTTTGTGCCCCTAGTACACCCTCCTGTTCTCCATCTGCAGTTCTTTGTGCCCCTAGTACACCCTCCTGTTCTCCATCTGCAGTTCTTTGTGCCCCTAGTACACCCTCCTGTTCTCCATCTGCAGTTCTTTGTGCCCCCGGTACACCCTCCTGTTCTCCATCTGCAGTTCTTTGTGCCCCCAGTACACCCTCCTGTTCTCCATCTGCAGTTCTTTGTGCCCCTAGTACACCCTCCTGTTCTCCATCTGCAGTTCTTTGTGCCCCCGGTACACCCTCCTGTTCTCCATCTGCAGTTCTTTGTGCCCCCGGTACACCCTCCTGTTCTCCATCTGCAGTTCTTTGTGCCCCCAGTACACCCTCCTGTTCTCCATCTGCAGTTCTTTGTGCCCCCGGTACACCCTCCTGTTCTCCATCTGCAGTTCTTTGTGCCCCCAGTACACCCTCCTGTTCTCCATCTGCAGTTCGCTGCTGCCAACTGTTGAGACAGAAAGCTTTCAGTCTTGTCCTATGAACATTCATAGTTACGCTTGCATCCATTACCACATTAGCGGCACGGTAGCGCAGCGGTAGAGTTGCTGCTTTACAGCGAATGCAGCGACGGAGACTCAGGTTCGATCCTGACTACGGGCGCCGTCTGTACGGAGTTTGTACGTTCTCCCCGTGACCTGCGTGGGTTTTCTCCGAGATCTTCGGTTTCCTCCCACACTCCAAAGACGTACAGGTATGTAAATGTAAAAATTGGCTGGGTAAATGTAAAAATTGTCCCTAGTGGGTGTAGGATAGTGTTAATGTACGGGGATCACTGGGCGGCACGGACTTGGTGGGCCGAAAAGGCCTGTTTCCAGCTGTACATATATGATATGATGATATGATTACTACTTGCTCGATCTCTCTGTCCATTCTTGTCTTTTTGTCATCAATTTGAAGAAGGCTCCTGACCTCAAAATCAGTCTGAAGAAGACTGAAGAAGAGTCCTGGCCCGAAATGTCACCTGTCCATTTCCTCCTCAGAGGCTGCCCGACCCACTGGCTTACTCCAGCACTTTGAGTTTCGCTTGTCTTTTACCCTCCTGTCTTGTGTTTCTATCCATGTGAACTCTTGCTCAGAATCCTTGAAAGGACACAAAGTGCTTGAGTAACTCAGTGGGTCGGGCAGCATCTCTGGAGTACGTGAACAGGTGTTTGTTCGGGTCGGGACCCTTCTCCAGTCTGACCTCCAGGTTCTATCCGTGTTCTCCAGGGATGCTGTTGGACCCGCTGACTAACTACAGCCCTCTGTGCCTGTTTCTGGAGCCAGTCAAATGTTGACTGCCTGGGGTTAGTGTTGTAATGTCAATTTAGAACAAAGTTTATAACCCCAGGGCACATTTGCGATTATTTTTGCGGGTTCACGTGTAAATCAGAGAGGAATATTTCCCCGACAGGATGGAATACAGATTATTGATTGAATCATTGCCACCTGTTATATTTTTTGGCAGTAAATAGTGACAACCCAATCAGCTGTGAAAGTGAGGGTGACCGGGGCCTGGCAGTCTGCGTCTGGAGGGGCCTGGCAGTCTGCGTCTGGAGGGGCCTGGCAGTCTGCGTCTGGAGGGGCCTGGCAGTCTGCGTCTGGAGGGGCCTGGCAGTCTGCGTCTGGAGGGGCCTGGCAGTCTGCGTCTGGAGGGGCCTGGCAGTCTGCGTCTGGAGGGGCAGGGACACTGCTTGCAGTCACAGGGAAATAATGATAACTGGCCCGTAATAATGATCAGCAGATCGGCCGCTGCCAGGGTCACCGGCGCTGTGGGTAGAGAGGCCACACTCTCCCCCTGAAAGGATCACAACGCTAAACTCACAGAAGAACCAGAAAAGAACAAACACTAGGGGTTTACTGAAGCAATATTCCCTGGGTCTGAGTAGGAAGGATCTGCAGATGCTGGTTTAAACCAAAGATAGACTCAAAATGCTGGAGTAACAGCGGGACAGGCAGCATCTCTGGAGAGAAGGAATGGGTGACGTTACGTCAGACTCTGGGTCTGAGCCTGGGTTCGATTTTATCAGCCGTGAGAAAGACAGCTTTTGAGTCCGAACTGTGTTTGTATTGAACTGAAAATCAAACACGGTTCCATGCATCCACAGAGACCCGATGAACTGCGGGTTTGCTTACCTGCAGGCAGTGGAGACTAGTTTCACTTGGCATTGTCTTTGACACAGGCGTTATGGGCCGAAAGACCTATTCCCGTGCTGTGCAGTTCCATGTAGAAACAAGGAATTGCACATGCTGGTTAGAAACATAGAAAATAGGTGCAGGAGGAGGCCATTTGGCCCTTTGAGCCAGCACCACCATTCATTGTGATCATGGCTGATCATCCACAATCAGTAACCCGTGTCTGCCTTCTCCCCATATCCCTTGATTCCACTAGCCCCTGTGCACAAAAGGACACAGAGTGCTGGAGGAACTCAACAGATCAGGCAGCACCTCTGGAGAACATGGATAGGCAGACCTCCCAACATTTGATTTTACAAATCCAGAATTTTGATGTCCAAAATTCAGAATTCTACATCAACATTCATAATATGGCGCGTAATGCAACTTTTCAGCAAAATAAAAAGTATGCATGCTACATTCATGTGTGAAAAACGACTATTATTTCCAACAGTCTGTAGTTCTTGGACTACATGTACAATGTCAGGCCTATCATGAGTATATTCTGCTATTTATGGAAAGGTTATTGAACAGAGACATCCCTTACACATCCCAATTCTCCTGGTATTGAATAAAAGAACAATGGTCATAAAATGTATGACTAAGTTATGAAGAAAGAGTTTCATTTAAAACTGCACATACCTAATTTCATTGAAGACATACTTGCTCCAGTGGTCTTCAACAGCAAATCACAATGGTCCATGTCCCCCCCAGCCCCCTCCCCCATCCTCCTCCACCCTACTACCCTCCCCCCCTTTCCCCCCACCTCCATTCCCCCACCCCCTTTCCACCCCCACTCTCCCCATCCCTTCCTCCACCCCCACCCCGACTCCCACTCCCCTGCACCCCGCACCCCCCCCCCCCCCCCCCCCCCATTCACCCACCCCATCCGCTCTCAACATTAACGGGCCTCATGTTTCGCAACGAGGCCAGCCAGGTACGACAGGCGAGGCCGGGTCAGCAGCCAGGCCAGGCCAGCGGCGAGGCCAGCGGCGAGGCCAGGCCAGCGGCGAGGCCAGGCCAGCGGAGAGGCCAGGCCAGCGGCGAGGCCAGGTGAGTACTGGCCAGCGGCGAGGCAAGGCTAGCGGAGAGGCCAGGCTAGTGGCGAGGCCAGGCTAGCGGCGAGGCAAGGCCAGGATGGCGGCGAGGCCAGGCAAGTATAGGCCAGTGGCAAGGCAAGCGGTGGGGCATGTGTTTTGCGGAAAAGTGTGAGGCGAAATCGGAATGGCGAAAATGAAATAAGAAAGCGGAAACTTTCCGCCAAATTCGGAAGGGTTGGGAGGTCTGGATAGGTGACGTTTTGACTCTGTCTGAAGAAGGGTCTCGACCCAAATCGTCACCTATCCATGTTCTCCAGAGTTGCTGCCCGACCTGCTGAGTAACTCCAGCATTTTGTTGCTACCTGACTTGTTGAATGACTCCATCACTCTGTGTCCTGCACTGTTCTAGTTGTAAACACGCAGGGAAGGGAGGGGTGTGGGTCGTGCGTGGCAGAGGGGTTACATTAATTTGGCATCGTGTTGGTCACGGATATCACATCGTGGGGCAGAGGGACTGTTCCTAGACTACACTGTTCCAAGTTCAATTGGAGACCATTCAGCCCATCGAATCTATTCTGGCTCACAGATCAATCCATTTCCCTTTAGCCCATTGCACCTCTCACTCCCATCTCTCTTCCCCCTTTTACCTCTCACTCCCTCCCTCTTCTCCCCACTACCTCACTCCCTCCCTTTTCTCTCCATTACCCCTCACTCCCATCCCTCTACACTCTCTGCCCCCAGACCTGCTGTTCCAACACCCCCCCCCCCCCCCCCCCCGCACCACCAGACTCCAACCCGCCTCCCAAACCCCTCCATTCCCTCTCCGCCACTGTCCTATCGTGGACTCGATCAGATCTTTATCTCCCACTCTCCCCTCCACCCCCGGCCACCTCACAACCCTCTTGTCTCACGCCCCACTGTGCTCCATTCCCATCCGGTTGCGCTGCCCTCTCAGAAACTCCCCACCACAGCCCCCATGCTCGGCCGCCTCTGCACCGTTTCATTCGCCTTTACATTATTTTATGTCAGTAACTGCAGAGCTGGGATGGGGAGAGGGGAAGGGGACAGAGAGGAGGGGTGGGCCTGCGGAGCAGGAGGGGTGGGAACTGTAATGGTGGTAGTGGAGGAGGGTGGAGAGGGGAAGTCTGGAGGGGGGAAGTGGAGGTCTGTGTGGAGGGGGGGGGGTGTGAGGGGGAGTGTGTGTGGAGGGAAGTGTGTGTGGAGGGGAGTGTGTGGAGGGGAGTGTGTGTGGGGGGGAGTGTGTGTAGGGGAGTGTGTAGGGGAGTGTGTGTAGGGGAGTGTGTGGGGAGGGGTGTGTGTGTGGGGGAGTGTGTGTGGGGTGTGTGTGGGGGAGTGTGTGTGGGGGGGAGTGTGTGTGTGGGGGGGAGTGTGTGTGGGGGGGGAGTGTGTGTGGGGGGTGTGTGTGTGGGGGGAGTGTGTGTGGGGGGGGAGTGTGTGTGGGGGGGAGTGTGTGTAGGGTGTGGTGTGTAGGGGGGAGTGTGTGTGGGGGGGGGCAGTGTGTGTAGGGGAGAGTGTTTGTGTGGGGGGGTGTGTGTGTGGGGGGGGAGTGTGTGGGGGGAGTGTGTGTGGGGGGGGGAGTGTGTGTGGGGGGGGAGTGTGTGAG